>NC_135566.1:9063333-9370000 GCF_964340395.1 Glandiceps talaboti
TCATGAGGTAACTTTATTTCAAACACTGCATATATGGAATATTAAACCTGCAGGTTTGTTTTTGTTATCCTGCCATAATTAAGAAGCTATTTTAAGAAGTGTAATGAGATATAGTCAACGTTTGAATACAGAGTATTATACCATGCACGAGCCATTTAGAACAAAAATATACAATTATATACTCTGGTTCTACGTCACAACAACGCGTGTCTACGTCACTGGTTCTGCTGTGTTCTGAATATGAGTTAAAATGTTCAAAATTGTCATTACCTTCCACGATTTTTCTTTGATATTACTGGCGCTGGTATAATTGTTATTCTCTAATACTTTCTACATTCAGCCGGAAAATACTCGTGACCTAAGGGCTGTCACTACGAGTCGCTAGACGAGTACTGACAAAGGCCCCTTAGGTCACTCGTATTTTGCCTTTGTTGAACGAAGAAAAAAATTGGGAATAACATATAAATGCATCTCATGTAAAGCTAATATCAATGGAATGAACGAATCCAGTTGTACAGGAGTTTGACTATTATGGTTTAAATACATGTCTGTTTTTTCAGTCTGGAAACTACCGTTACTATGAAAGACTTGGCACAGGAAGTACTATACAGTTAACTTTCGAAAGCTTGGACCTGAGACATGGTGATCTACATTATTTTAATCTGTATGTCAGAAATGTCCTTGGTAAGTCTTATCTCAATCATGATAGCGTTTAATCTTTGTTCTTTTCAATGGGGACTTGACTTTAGCAATAATTTGTAAGCCTTGTCGATATAGAAGTATTTGGGTGATCTACATAAATGACTTTTAGTAGTAGATTTTTGCCGTAGAATATCTAATTTTATTTGTTTGCATTATAAATGTATTACCCCATAGGTAACTACGATAAAGAGCTTTAGCATTGCGAAAATATCAGTCCCATTGTCATGGGGAATTTTGCAAAATTAAATTTCCAGATTAATTGGACATATATAAATACATAGAACAAAAAATTGCCAGCAATATAGAGATTCTGAAAGATATTTGTTTTAGCAAGTAAAGATTCACATTAAACCCTTTAAAGCCTGACAATGATTAATAATTGTCAATGTTTCAATCATAATGACAATGACGTCATTTTTCAAGTTCAGTGGTTGTATCAATATCAGTATAGCAATTCACAGCTTTTGAATACACAGTGTATTTCAGCTCAGACCACTACAGAGATTATCTGTAGTGGTCTGAGATTTCAGTAACCGAAACAATGACCAACACAAGCAATTTCATTCGATTTCTGAGATCGGGTGAATTTGTATTTTTGTTTATTAATTTGATTCAAGTTTTTTCTTGTCTAATAAAAATGAATCGTTTGTGATCATTCTCTTCAATGCAGGCTATGAAAGTTTCATCAGTTCAAAACCGGTAATCGCAGACTTTGATCCACCACAACCTGGTCCAATTCTAGATGCGTCCTATGATGAACTTCATCGTGAAGTTTGCTCTGACTATGTCCCTGATCAATGGCAGTACAGATGTATAGAACCTACACCACTCAATAACCATAGGTAATCATTAAAATTTGTCTAGCGGAAAACAAATAATAAAATATCTTTACGTGTATCCCTGTAAATATTTGAGACCATATGTTGAAATATACGAGTTTGAATTAAAAGATTGCGAATAGTTGTTATGGCATTTCAAAGCAGGGTAACTTTAGGTTCCAGTTTACTATCATGTCTCAAAGGTATTTCTATTTCAGAATGGTTATTTCAAATTCCCCATACAAGATCAATACTACTGACATACATGCACATTATGTAGCTGTAGGCTATGAAAGGTCAATACTTCTGACATACATGTATATGTTTTAGTCATAGTCGTTAGGAAGTCTTCTATAACATCTATGGTATTAATCACTTTTATCAATTGTGTTATTCTATAGATATATAATTGATGGCAAGGGATCAGCAACCGTATTCAATGGCCATGAACCTCTGACAGACCTTCTGTATACCAGGGCTAATACATACGTGTCAGGTATGACTGGGTTTATATTTGTGTTGGAATTACCAGTCCTATATATGTTCTTAGTTATTTTTGCCATTTTGGAATATCGAATTTCTATGTGGTGTTGTCGAATGAAAGACTGAAGGCATGACGTTACACTAAATATATATATATATATCTGTGGTAGACTAATCAGGGTATGTTTTGACTTTTGTTCTCGTTATTTCACTTTATCGTTTGCATAGCGAACTGGGATGGTTTCCATGACGACGAAACTGGTATATTTGGGTACACATGGACAGTTGGAACAGAACCCTGCCTTGATGATATCCATCCCTACAAAGATCCACATGCACATTTATTCAATGAAAATGAGTGGACTCACATTGGGTTAGCCTACCCTTTACCCGTGCCACATCTACCAGGTAATTATTTAGCGTGCGCTGTGCAGACGTGATAGTGGAATGTACAGTGACCGCCTCAGAATCTGTAGCTTGCAGAGTTGAACCACAAACGCTGATGTTTGTTTCTGAACGGCGAAAGTCTTTTGCACCACAGGGTACCCCTCTGTATGAATTGGCACCTAGTAGGATAACGGTTTCGATTTCACTATTTCATTCCTATGCTTACAGAGGCTGCAACGTATTATATGATCACCAGTTAGTTATCATTGAGGAGGTATACAGGGTTATTTGTACCGCTTTAGATCTATGCTATGGATGTTAACTGTAAAACTCTTTAGGGACGGTGTGGGAAAGTGCTAAAGTCATACCTTTGTATCAAAAGTCTGTGGCTTTAATGATGCTTAAATTCTGCAAATACAAATGGCAATACAAGAAAGGATGAGATAGAGAAAGAAAGAGTGAGTGAGTACATGTATTGGCTTTACGCATGTCTTTGAATCGCTACCAACTGCGTGTTACCTAGATGTGCAATAACAGATTGGTTTATATTTCAATGTTGCAGACGGAAGATACCATGTTACTGTTAGAGCTATAAACAAAGTTGATGTGGGAGGACCCATGGCCACCACAGTCTGTCATTCTACTCCGTATACCATCGACAACACTCCACCATTTGTGTATGAAGTCTTCAACGTTGAATACGATGAATCTGACTGTACGATTAGCGCAGAATACAACGTCAGGTATGAATATAGCCAAAACGTCACCTCTTTGCCTTGTATTTACCTTCCTCCTTGTCATGAGGGTGTTTGGATGTTGTGGCAGAATTTTACCACTGTGACAGCTACCGTGGGTCTTCACCCTTCCTCTTTTTATGGTTTATATTAGTTATATATGATTCTTGAAGTATCCAAACCGACTTTCTAAATGACATCTTCATGATCCAGTAAAATTGAATATAAGTGAAAAAAGTTATAGATAAGACATTCATTAAAAGTGTTAAAATCACTAAAAATATATTAAACACAACTGTGCATGGCAATTTCAAACCAACTGACTTTAGAATGCAAATAATCCATCTTCACCCATGTTTTTCTATTTAAGTGATGACCTGTCATACATCCGGGAAATTGACTTTGGGCTTGGTAGAAGCACGCGAGATGTGTATATCATGGACTGGGAAAGGGAAAGTAATACGTCACACATCGCATTACAGTTTTGTATCCCGGATGGAGTACCATCGTGGGTTAAAGTTAGAGCTATCAATAACGGTGAGGTCTCTACCATAGTATAGCGATGATTAGTGGCAATGTCCTGCAATTCTGTACTATATTTAAAGACAGACAATTTCTTGTATCATACACAGACGAAATTCGGTGTAAAAATTGACGTCACAGTCCTATTTTCGTAATCATCAATATTGACTATATAACTAAGTTTAATCATTTTAAGAGATTAGAAGTTTTGATCTTTCCAAACTTCAAACTTACCAATCACAGTGCATGAGTAAACTACATTGTCAAAATACTTCAATCAAATTGAATCAGATTACTGAGACACCTCAGGTCAGATGTCATGAACTCAAAATTAGGTCAGGGCAGTTCGTTGTCATGAAATCTATAAGTATTTTTGTTTTTCTTCCGTTAATCACATGTGATTGAGGAGAAATATATATTTTTTTAATATATTTTGGCCAAGTATTTTTATAGTAGGAATTATCATCATATCTTTGTTTGATTTTCAGTCGATCTTCGGAGTGTAGGATACGCCCCATCCCCACTTATCGTTGATACAAGTCCACCCATCCCTGGAGAGGTGTTCGATGGAACAGTTCATGATCATGATATTGACTATCAGTCTTATGGTGATAAAATATGTGTTAGTTGGCATGGTTTCTATGATGAAGAAAGTGGACTAGGTATGTAAACGCACGCACGCACGCACACATACACACACACCACAAATATTTAAATTGGACATTAAACATATTTTGCTATTGAGAACATTTTGACGAACAAACTGTATTATTGATTTGTATTTTTCATAGTCAATTTTTTACTTTTATTTTTTTTTATAGAAAAATACACCTGGTACGTTGGCACGTCACCGGGAGAAAACGACACTTTGGGTTATGTAGAACTGAACCATTACGACTACAGAGCCTGTAGCAATGATGTCATCCTCGTTCACAACACAACCTATTATTCTACGATCACTGCTTACAATGCTGGTCACAAGAACCTCCAGACAAGCGTTACTACAGATGGAGGTATTTAATTTTTTCATCACGAAACATATTATTATCATTTCATCATGTAGATTCTAATATTACAATAAAATATTACCGTGTTTCGATCTCTAACACAAATAATCTAGAATATTTTTTTTTGATTTCTTGTTCAACATATGTCATACTGTTTTGACTTTCAAGTAGATGGAAAAGGCAGAGATTCTTAACTTATTTTATCAAACTATACGTAGAATATTTCAATCCATTGTAAAGGTTTGGCTATGGTGAAATATAATTACGGTAACACATACAAAGACAATACAATACAATGTAAGAGTTTTGGTGATAAAATTGATGAAATGTACCAAGTTAATAACATATCATAATGCTAAATGTGTTTATAGAGCCAGGTGACTTTCTGCTTTAGCTTAAATGGCTTCAATTGTATCTCCAATCTCTGATCGTCCTTTCAGTACTGTTTGATGACACGCCTCCTGAAGAAGGATGGATCGTCGATGGCTTAGATTCATCGGAAGACATGGTTTATTCTTCGGAACCGTCCACAGTTTCAGCTACATGGGGTGATTTCTTTGACCCCGAGTCTTTCATCAAGGAATACGTTGTTACTGTTTGGAGGAAACATGCAGACGTCGGTGAGAAATTATGTTTAATCGTAATTTATGCATTATACTACAGTGTCGGAACTATTATTGTCAATTTATAATACTTAATAGGGTTACATGTCATAAGTATTCCAAGTTCTCCATTTATAAAAGTGTCCTTTTCATATTCCTAATTTTCAGACACTTAGAAAACTCCAGTCAACTATACAAACACCTTACAAACACCTTCCATAACATAAATGTATTGTCATTACAATCAATATTTGTACTGTTAATTGAAAAAAGTCACATTCCCTTCGTAAGAGGGTACGTGAGTATTACATTTCAGTTCTGGAGGAAGCACAGGAAAGGTGAAAGATCAATTACATTCCTTTCGTTGCAGGAAACATGTCCTTCCCTTCCAGTATCATTCACAATCGTCAGTCGGTGTCGTCATCTTCTAACTCCATCGAGTGGCATCATTTTCATCTTCACCATGATGATTACGTGTACATTGACCTGGAAGGGGTAAACAATGCCCTCAGTGGCACAGAAGTGTCATCGAATGGATATACGATAGACTTGACTGAACCAATAGTGTATTTTATCGGAGATGGTTTGGTGCCAGGTGTAGAAAGACAATTTACCGTGAGTATTTACGTAACTACATTTTTCAAATGTGCGCAAAATACGGTTTAGTTCTTCAACAAGATATCTACATAGAAATCATTAAAACTTTGGGACGAACATAAACTGACAACATTACATTACTTTGATTTGCGACTAATTCTTACCCATCAGCCACCTTTTTAAGCCTATACTTTGGTTATGTTTGGTTCGTTTTCGTAGAATACTACAAATCAGTTATCAGCCAACTGGGACTTCGAGGATCCTGAATCTGGTGTGGATCACTACAGAATAGCCGTGTATGAAACATATGGTGGCACAAGACGACAAATATACCCACCTGAGTAAGTTTATGGATTAATTAGTATGTGATTGTACACATTCATTGGTGTTTAGTGTCGAGGTCAAAGGCGTAATACTTGACGTTACACCCAAAAGCCTATGCAAAATTACCCCCCCCCCCCCAATGAAGCTATATTATTATTACAGTATTAATAAACTGATAAGTATAAATGGGAAATAAGAACTAATCAAATACATTTCTATGTCCTAGTAGTGGCAAGAGAGGAGACCCATTTAAGAAAAACTCAAGTTACCACAAACGACTGTGTACAGTATTACACAAAGTAGAATACATATTTTCAATCTGCATAATAGCAGTATCATTCAAATTGGTCGGCCTATATAATGAATGTGCCGACAGGCAACGACTGCCACTGTCACAGTAAAGTTTTGGATCTTAATTTTGGACAATTAGAATGTCATAGATAGATCCAACATGTCTTTTAAATGATGTCATAAGTCATAAAACTCTGTTTCAGGGAGCCATTTCAGAGTATGGAAGGACAAATGACGTCATGGACATCTTCTGGTAATGTACAGCTGAAAACTGGTGGTCGTTATAATGTACGTGTTTCAGCAGTGAATGGTGCAGGCCTGACCAATGTACAGGACACTGACGGTGTTATTGTTGACCCTTCACCTCCAGTAGTGAGTATCATTTACATATAAACCAAGTTGCGTTTAAATGAATGAACCAAAATAAATAACACGAATTTTGAATGTCATTTATGCAATATATTGATTTAAATTAAACGCGTGCTGAACAAAAAGCTTAAATTTCGCAAATTAATATGGTTTAGGAAAATATGGTTTATTTATTTCGATTTATAGCTTTTCATAAACCGCCACTATGCCGTATTCGTTTTACATTCCTTGTGTAGGGGAATGTTATGTTATGTCTGTCTGTCTGTCTGTCTGTCTGTCTGTCTGTCTGTCTGTCTGTCTGTCTGTCTGTCTGTCTGTCTGTCTGTCTGTCCGTCTGTCTGTGAACTCTAATCTGAAACAAGAACTCCAGCATAAAATTTAAAAAAAAATTAGACGCGTCTTACGAGAATAGTGAGAACTGATTTGGTTTTGGTAAACATCATATGAAATTACTAATCGATTCATTGGCATAATAAAGGGTTTTCGGTAATTATTTGTAAAGATGCGTAAAGTGATAATCGGAATGGTAACTCCAGGAGAGGAAGAGGTCTTTGATGGGTACGTGATTGACACAGATACTGAAGGAATCAAGGCTTATTGGATAGCAACAGACTTTGAGAGTGGAATTGATGCATACCTTGTCGGAGTTGGTACACAACCAGGTAATTTGAAACATGAAAGTTTTCACTATTGTCTTATCAATACTATCAACGTTCTGAAAATGGTTATCTGTCGTATGGCGAATCAAAGAATCTTATCCAAATATTGTACTTATTTCAGATGCAACAGACGTTCTAGACTTCACTGACATGGGCCAAAATGAAGGTGGATACATCGACGGTCTTCAGTTAGCTCTGTATAATGAATCTATGGGTGGCCCTGTGTACTATGTTATCGTAAAGGCACTCAATGGCGCTGGGTCAATGTCTGGGAATATCACATCAAGGTAAATGGTATAAATATATGATTTTTACTTTTCCTGTGGAGAAAAAAAACCTTGTATTTGAGTACACGTGTTTTCCTTCATCGTACCCTTTAGTCCTATGAAAATTGTAATCTCAGAGTTTGACAACGGTAACACGAAATGGTTTTCAAAGTTATTATACATTATTTCATATTTGTGTATACATATATATCACACATTATCTTACCTTTGCAGTCCTATGAAAATTGTACCAGGTGATATGATTGGATTCGTTACTGATGGGGCAGACACGTTCTCAGGTGATGCCGAAGATATACTAGACGTTGACTATCAAATAGAGAGTGGAACTGTAACAGCTCAGTTTACTGGATTTGAAAGTGCTCAACATGGAATTGTTCACTACGAATGGGCTGTAGGTACCGAACCTGAACTTGATGATGTCCAACCGTACATAAATGCCGGTATACTTGTATCTGATGAACAAGATATCATAGGAGAAGGTAAACTCTTTATCCATTGTATCTGCTATAAAGTAAAACAAAACATTACAAGAAGCTGAGTGTGTATAACATACTACAGGCTTCCAGTTTTTGGCCACAGGTTTGTGTTGTAATCAATAGAGTCGCATAGTTCCCGGTGTGTATGGTTTTCAGTTTTATGAAGGCGAATATGTACTTTGAAAGTGATTGTATGTGGATTAGATTAACATCTCTTTAATTGTGAACTGACAAAATATAATCCAAGTGCAAAACGACAACAATACACATTTCAGTTCATTGCTGAATCATAATGGATCAACTGTTGTACTTCTTCAGCATATTTAGATGAGATTTTACCTATATAATTTGGTTTTAAGGTCTGCATGGATCAGGCCAAGCTCAGTCACTTCTGCCCCTGAAGCCAGCGTTAACTTACTATGCTACTGTGAGAGCTGTGACGGGTGCTGGTAACATACTAGAAGCTGCGTCGGATGGTTTTACTGTGGACCTTACACCACCATCAGTCAACATAGACAAAATAGAAGTCAATACAGAAAATAACGAGACTGTAGCTGACAATGAAGACACAGGAATATATCAAGTAAGTTATCAATGGGGATTTCACCCTGTTTCTAAATTCTCCAAACTCATATAAATAACTCAAGTTTGATTTCCAACAGCATCGTTCGTTTGTACAAAAAAGTGAGCAGTTTCCCCATGAATCTACATTACACCCTTCTGTTTTCTTTTATCTTATCTTACAGAAAACTATTGATTCTCTGCGAGCATCCTGGGCCATCACGGAGGAAGAGAGTGAGATCCTGTATACCGAATTCTGCTATGGAAGTTATCCCGGAGCCTCAGACATCTACAACTGTACTGATAGCACACATCGTAACAGTATACCAAATGCTTTGGTGCAGCCTGATACTGAGAAAACAAATATATTGACAATCAAATCGTTTAATCTGGTATGTCAACGAATTAGGAGATATACACTTGAATACTACTTCTTTTTCCCTTTTTCAAAACTTTGTTATCGTAATATTAAAACCGGCATGTTATTAAAGATCTACACATTAGAGTCCTCTAGTCCAGGAAGATGCTTTAATTGTTAGTTTCTTTTTCTCTATGTTACGTAGGTTGGACTGTCTACAGAGAAATCTGCAGAAGGTGTAACCATAGATACAACGCCACCTGTGGCAGGAAATGTAAGCTGTCCACAATATGCCAGAAGTGTTGGCGTCATCGCGTGTACATGGACGGGTTTTACAGACATGGAGAGTGGGATAGCTTTCTATGAATTTGCTGTAGGAGTTTCTGAAGGTGATGATTCTGTGTATCCCTTCACCGTTGTTAATAAACTTACAAATGAATACACAGCAACAGGTACGTATTGTACAAGAATATTTGCTAAAACGTTAAGGTCATTTAGGTCTTTGATGCATCCGTGAAGGTTTGCGGTGTAAGATTGTGGCCGGCCACAAGTTGTCAACTGATCATGTTTTGAATTGCAGCAAAGCCTTGAAGTGGACTGAAATGGATTTTACACTGAAATGATTGCTCGATGCGCTTTTAAAAGAACGTGACAACTCACACTTGGATAATTCTAATTAATGTATATTGATTCTTAAAGTTGACATGAAAGCGAAGGACTGATGTTGTATATAAGACTTGTGAGAACTTCACACAGATAATATTTGTTTGCAAAAGTCGGTGTTATTAGCTAAAATATCAACTTGAAATGACCCTTGCTCTATATCTTTTAGATTTCATTGGAGGTTCCCTAAAACCACAAGCTTACTATGTCACAGTCGCTGCTATCAATCATGTTGGCGCAAAGACAAGGGGATTTTCAACCAAAATAAATGTGGATGAAACTCCTCCAGTCACGGGCAAGGTTGTTGAACTGAGTGGAGTTGATGAAGTTACCTTTGGTGGTGTTGAGCAAGTTTTGTCTATGTGTACTAATTTACAAGGTGAGTAAACCTATTAGCCATGACCACCCTAGTAGCTATTGGCATTCAGTTTAAACCATTTTGCCTTGGTGTTTTAAAATTGGTCACAGTTAACTGGATCTGCGCCACCAATCTCTATGATTTGTTGAAACCAAGGAATATGGTCGCGCAACTTCTTATCACCAGTGTATTCTGATAGATGGAAAATGTAGGCAATTATTGAGAAATTAAAATATTTGTACTTCCATTCTAGATTGTGAAGACAATGTTGCAGTTTGTCAGACATCAACAGAGTCCATATTAGTGGCCTGGGAACCGTTTACCGATCCAGACTCTCCTGTTGTCAGGTGAATATATTATACAAAACTTTGAGTCATTAGCGTTCTTATTTTTCCAAATAGAAATATGACTGACATATTATATTCTTCGGGTTCATTTTGACCAGTTTTAATCAGACAGGCACATTGTAATTTACTGGTTGATCGAATTCAAATTCAAATTGAAGGCATGAAAGACATCTAAAATGCTTACTTTCAAATTGCAGACATCAACAGAGAAGGGGACCACAAACTTGTCCATCAAACCAACACCTGTACTTTGATAATTAACCATTGGTCAAATTTACTATTTATTCATCCAGGTACCAAATCAGCGTCGGTACAAGTCAAGGTGGATCTCAGCTACGAGACTTCCATGATATAGATACTACTAATGGTCTGGTTACTTTGATAACAGGCATTGATTTGTACAATGTAAAGAAAGCATATGTGTCTGTTCGTGGGTTTAATGCTGCCGGCCTCTACTCAACGGCGACATCGGACGGCGTCTACATCAGTCGAGTTAGTGCAGGGCTACCACCTATAGGAACAAGCTATGTTTGGGATGGAGACAAAGAGACAGACGTGTAAGTATTGACGAATGTTGTCTTTGGAATTCAGAAACAAACTTCTGAAAGATCCATGATTCCATACAAGGTTCTTGCCTTACTGATTTCTCCTTAGTGGACCCATGTGAATTAGTATCATTCTTTCGTCCAGGACCAACTTTTTATATGTATGTCTGATCTATATATCATAATACTAATCCAAACCTGGCACTTATTTATAATTTCGTTGACAGAAACTTTCAAGACAACACTGAGCAGCTGTCAGGGCAATGGAATTTTGATGGTGATCCATGTCCGATTACACGATACGAATGGTCTATTCAACGATTTGATGGTACTGTTATACAACCAATGACAGAACTCCCAGACGGTAAGACACAGTCACATTCATTCATTTTATCAATTCACCGATATGAGTCATGATGGTTTAAAGAGTGTCTGGTCTTGAATCTGCAAGTTGTGTGTTCGCTCCTCATTTTATTTGTGAATGGCTGAAGTCCTTGGGCAAGAATTTAACAATGACTGTGCCCCAGTCATCCCAGTTGTATATGGACCTGGTAGGATAGTGGTTGCAATGTGAATGCTTTGATTCTATGCGGTATGCTTGTAGCACACAGTACATCCGACACGGACAATAAAGTGAGCTTTGGTCACATTTTAATCGTTTAGTTATCTCAACTACCATACCATACACTTCTCTCCTAGCAATGACTTACGGAGTAAATGATGAATTGAACATGAAAGACGGAGAATCATTTTACCTGGTTGTCAGAGCAACCAACCAACTTGGATTCACATACTCATTACGTTCAGACGGACTAACAATTCAGAAAGAACCACTGTTACCGGGTTACGTCAGAGATGGTAGTATTACTGGTTACGATATCAATTTCCAGGCATCCATTACAACCCTATCAGGTAATTGGGATGCATTTGGAATTGACAGGCTTCAGGACGCAGACGAAGGTAAGTAACGTTTGTCTGTTTAGTAACTTGAAATCCATCGCCACCCAGTACTATACTGTCATGCAGTAACCATGTTTTTAGGATAATGTGGTTAAACAGAAACACTTTTATACATCATTCTTGTAATATAACTTTCTAAAACATGCTACGAAATGATATATATTTCATGTATTTGCAGCTAAATGTTTAATTACAATGTTTTGAGTTTTTACTGTTTGTTACCTCAGTTGTTTATGTTAGTGTTCTTAGTTTCTGTTTAAAAAGCAGTTGATTTAGTTTAGTTCAGTGAAGGCCTATGAAACCATTATTGCATACATATGTTGTTTATCTGTAGTAGAACATCAATAGTACATCTGATTCTACAGATGATATAGTTTCAAACCTATTTTGAAAAAAAATATGTCTGGTAGCAATGCTCAATTCTGTTACATGCAAGCATTTTTGACATTATCAATCATGATTATTTTAATCTCCGTTTTATCTCTAGAACTTGAAGAAGTGGGTGACCACCAAACAATTGATCACTATGAAGTAGCGGCAGGAACTGACAGACGATATCCATTTACAAGAGATGACGTCCATCCTTTCGTAAACGTTGGTCTTAATACTACTCATACATTTTATGGTCTTCTCCTTGTACCCCGTAAACTCACATATTACATCACTGTGAGGGCGTACAGCATTTCCACTGCCACAGCTGAGATGACGTCGAACGGAATTATGGTTGGTTACGGAGGGAAAGTTGTCGCCTCCGGTGAGGTCAATGTCCCCAGGTAATGTGTTGCTTCAGTAATAACAATTCACCTGGAGAAATGCATGTTACTTATAATAACGTAGTCATACATACGTACCATACATACATACATACATACATACATACATACATACATACATACATACATACATACATACATACATACATACATACATACATACATCTGTCAAACGTTACTTAAGTTAAAGTAAACTATGAAAATTAGAACTCGATTATTTTGATTGACACATTAAGGCACTTATGTTGTATATGTATTTTTCAGATATATTGCGTCTGCTACAGAACTAAGTGTTTCCTGGGGCGACTTTGAGTTCGAAATGCCAATTTTGTTCTACCAGTGGGGCATAGGAAGTGCGGGAGGGTTCAATAACTCAATTTCGTGCAATGATTTGGTAAGTTATAATATTTGTGAGCAAGTAATGAATACTTTTGTAAACATGGAAAGGGGATAAATCAATAGAAACAGTCGACACGTATTGTAAGTATAAATTATTTTAGGAACAGTAGCACAGATAGAGAAGGAGCCAAACTTGAGTTGTTATTTCTCCGATTCTAGTAGATTGTAGGCTAGTCCTTCAACTGAAGTAATCTGTATGAGTGAACGTTCAGACCGGGAGAACATTCAAACCAGAATACTTTTATTTGATCTGCAGCAAAATTTCAACGACGGCGATGATGTCGGCCAGAATCCGATGTACGCTGCAATGTTTAACCAGTACCAATTGACAAATGTTCAAAAAGATACAATGGTAACAGTCTCCAATTTAAACCTTGAAGACACGGAGGAATATACAGTTGTTGTCATAGCAACGGACGAATCCGCCCAGTGTTCATTAGTTATGTCGGACTTTAGCGTGGACTTGACCCCACCAACAGAAGGGACCTTGCATATTGGTGAATTCGACAACGAGGTACGCGAGGAATGTTTTTTTTAATTTAATGAAAGTGAAAGTTTAGGTTTTGGTATATTGCATTTACAGTAATCCTTTCATGGCATGTGTCGGATTTTTAAAGTCCATATTTGTGTATGTATCTTCATAAATCTGATTAAAATAAAGTGTGTAACTTTCAAACTATTTTTATTTTATAGGTCGTCACCTATACACAGAGGTCAGATATGTTATCATTGGTTTGGAATGGTTACCATGACAATGAAAGTGGCATTAAATCTTACTCGTTATCATTATATGATGGGGTATCGTGTACAGACGGAAGTAACTCTGTTGTTCTGCAAGATAATATAGAAGTGTTAGCTAATGATACCGACTACACATTTGTAGGACTGACTATACAGGTAAAAACTATGGTCAATACGTTCGTGTATTCAAATAACATATTCAACTTGTAAATTTTGCATTGTAACGTTAGAAGTGTTTATGCTATGTACATGTATCAATGCAAGTTTGTAAACGTTGACATTATGACTATACAGTGGTCTCATAGAGGATTGTTTTGTTCAATTTTTAGTAGATGAAATAAGGCGATATACATGTATAGTATCTGCTCTGAATGAATTAACATAATTTGTTGTGCAACGTTCAATTGCTACTTTTGCTGCTTCTGTGTATTTTAATTATAACCATGTTTGTCTTTTATCCAAGACCGGTCGTCCTTATTACGTCCACCTAACGTCTACGAATAATGCAGGCCTGACAACAACTACCGTATCAAGACCAATCCTCCTTGATGAAGACGACCCTGTGGAAGGCCTTGTTAAAGATGGTCCCTCATTCAAAGATGACGTAGAATACCAAAATACAACGTCAAGAATCGAAGGTTGATTTATGTTTTCTCTATTACTGACAAGTATGATGATCCCCACATCAGATTTCCAAACGATGAGATTGCAATGACCATCATGATAATGGTGGTGATGATTATTTCTTGTAGCTGTAGTGTTACAAGTGGTGGTAATGGTGACGGTGTGGGGTGGGTGAAGTGTTAACGGTTGCAGTAGCAGTGTTCGTGATGACAGAGACGACAATGTGGAAGAGCGTTATAATTATGATTTACAAAGGTTATAACACACACAAGCAGTTTGTAAATCATGTGATCTACCAAGATGATGAACATTTTTGGTCGTTATAATTATGCTTATGGTAAACTAAAGGTAGAGTTGTTTATACTGATAATGACGATGGAATGACTAACTAGTGAAATCTGTTATTATTCTACTTGCTTTTAGGTGTCTTCTTGCACTTACCTGATCCCAATGGCAGTCCATGTCCTGTACGTCACTTCTCCTTCCAGGAAGACAATCCTGAGAGTGACTGGCACTCAATTAATTCAGAGGGCGTTTGGGGTACAATGTACGATTCCGTTATGTTCAGAGATCACCAGGTAGGCATTGTCACCATCTGTCTTGATTGTGTAATTTAGGTATTGAACAATTACTTCATTTTTGAAAACTTTTCTCCCATGTCATAGGTGTATGCTGACGGCTCTGACAGTGGTTTGTCAATCACTATGAGTCGAGATGTACAAAAGCACAGAATGTATTCTGGTGCTTATTACAATACCGATCCTGATGTAAGTGATGGTGGTAAATATCAGGTAAGAACAATATTGCAGTACTATGAACCTTCTGACTTTTGAATATGATAAATTCAAACTAATAATACATCTCTTTAAAGACACACTTTTAGTATAATTTGAATTATCAATTGAAACATTTTTTTGTTGAATCTTCAGATGGATATACTTGCTGCATCGGGTGACATATCTGCTATAACTAGTATTGTGTTCTGGGATGGACCAAGTGGAGTAGTTGGTGACTTCGATGCACCGATTGGAGAAAAAGACTTGTTAGACGAGGACAGAGTGTATGATGAATGTGCTTTGTGTTGTGTTTATAATGACACAGTTGATGACAATGGTGAGTAGGTACATTGATACATTGTGATTTAGTCACTGTAAACCGATATCCTTTCTATCGGATGATACACGTGTTTTGATATCCAAAAGCACAACCTAGTATTTATCGTCATCCTTGTAACAGTTGCTCTTTGATGCGTTGAAGAACAAAGTTTAATGCCAGGCGTTTATATATTTTCATCTCCCATCCTTTCTAGGAAACAGTGAATGTGTGTGCAACTGCACAGAATACTTCATGTTGTTACCTTCAGTCAGTACAGTGCCGATAACAACCAAGTCCACAACATTTCTGACCAATCCCAGTAGCACCGTTGAACCACCACCACCATGGCAAGTGATTGAGGACGATAACCCGGATGACAGCTTCACTGGAGATAAGAGTTTGAGATCTATAGCTTATCACTCAATGGGGTTCCAATTGCACCCAGGTGATTTAGTTATCATTATATTTGTACTGTCAGTAAAATGTGCTGCTTGCACATGGTTGTTCAACATTATATCGTTACAGCAATACACTTCTCGCGTGATCACAGGAATTGTAACATCCATGATCATTGCATTTATTGTTACCCTAGAGTTATTGTATATTTTAGGTGTGCAAGTTGATGACGGAGTAAGGAACTATGCTGTTATGTGGTTTCGATACCAGAATAGCACAGAGGCAGTAAAGTATGATGTTACCGAATTAAACTTTGATCCTTCTGAAGCCTGGCATTCTTACACCATCAGTATTGTACCAAATAAGGTAAACATTCATACACCACAAGTGTCGTACAAAGAAGGTAATCATTCCTACCAAATGAGATAAACGATCATACTCAACAAGTGTCATACCAAATAAGGTAAACATTTGCACACCATCACTATCTTACCAAATAAGGTAAACATTTGTACACCATCACTATCGTACCAAATAAGGTAAACATTTGTACACCATCGCTATCGTACCAAATAAGGTAAACATTTCCACACCATCACTATATGCTACCAAATAAGGTAAACTTTCTTTAAAAAGCAGTGTTTTACTAAATAAGGTAGACATTCATAGTCTGCGTCGGACTAGGTAAAGAAACCAGTTACAACATACATCGGAAGCCCCATGAATACTAGCAATATTACACTAACATTAATTGTACCGTACATTCAGTAATTATGGATAATCAATGAAACCCAGTAGGATAATTGTTTCATATTACAGTAACTGAGCTGTATGTATTTACAATCAATGTTACAATCAACCCAGTAGGGTTACTTCATTTACAGTTTAGCGCTTTAATACGAACATTAGGAGTTAACATATTGAAGTTGTAATTTTTATCTTTTTTTGTATCTTATTAGTATTTGGTAGTTCATTGAAAGAATAGCATTAGTAGCACTCTTTTTAAAGTAAAATGATAGCACAAATTAATTTCTTTTCTTCTCTGTTTACAGAATGAGTTGTCCATCGAGTTGTTCATTGATGGGAAAGCCAGGATGTACATGTCTGGATTAGTTCATTCCAGTGCCAATACAAAGTTTTCCATGTCTGTCTGGAACAGGAATGGTTTTGTACCAGGTTTTGATGATGTCTTTAATCCTCCGACCGCAGTGGCCTGGTTTAGAAATGTCAGGTGAACAATTTCATGTTACAGTATCAAACATTGATATGGGATTGCCAAAAATGCAACCATAAGCAGCAGAATTGAAATAATTGATATTTGTTATTATATTCAGGAACAATTATCATGGTGATAATTCCTATGTTTTTTTGACCTGCATACCTGGATATGTCACTAGGCGCTTGCTCTACTATCACTTGTCACAGTAGCCATTGAAATTAGATAGTTAACCATGTATACTTACCAAAAGAAACCGTTACTTATCAGATGTACATGACATTAGCACAACGCAGAGTACAAAAAATATATAACACTCTATTCGTTTTCGTTCTCTGTTCATAGCAGCTACACGGGTTCATTGACATAATGAACTTGAATGATTAAACAGACTGACATAGCTACGGTGTAGTCACTCGCCATTGTAACCAATTAGCTTATAGGGACATTTTCAAATCGTTGTATCCAGTTGAACGACAAGCTGATAGAATAACGAGCGGTGGTCACATATCCAGCGATCATGTACGGTTATTGGTTATTGAACGGTCAGCGTTTGCAGATGTCCAATAGTTTTAGTACTTAGTATCATCGCTAACGAGATATATGTTGTTCCTCTCCACTACAATCTTCTGCGTCTAGATTTCCACCATCTTCCGATGCTTTATGTCGGTTTGGAGATCCATTCCGTAATGGTGACAATGCTATTATTGCTTTCTTTGCTGGTGTTGGGTCGGAAAGACTGAAAGATGATGTTGTCAGTTTCCAAGAGGTGAGCATTCTCTTCATCAGTAAATGTAATATTAACTTCATAAAGACATTATCTTGTATCATGCATCACAAAATCTACAAAATGTGACTGATCATCATACATCTCTATGTTAAAGTGAGATAAATATATATTATACATCTAGGCAGCTGTAACAATTCGTAGAGAGATTTTGTCAATGACTGAAGTGTGAACTCAGCATTCAAATTTTGGCCCGGTTTTCTACCATGGACATTTTATTTACCACATTTTATGGATGGTAACTTTTTCTTAGCACCCGTACATTTGCATTATTGTTTAGGATCACCATATGTTTTCACAGGTAGATTAACCTAGTGTTTATTTTGTGCGAGTTTAACCTATTGTTTTGTACACTTAATTTGTTTAACTTTTTGCAACTAGGGATAATATTGGCTTGTGGTTTTCAGGTTACGCGACCATGTTTACCTTGTGCTAAGCCATGTGACAGTTTGAACTGTGAGGACAGTTGTTCATATACCGATGTAACAGATTACCATGTGGTTTTGGACGGTCTGACTCTGTCTCCAACCAAGATTGTAGAAGAAAATGGTGATAACGAAACAGTGCCAGCTGTGTATCATCTAACTATCAAAGGAGTCACAGGTAATATATATATATATATATATATATATATATATATATATATATATATATATATATATATATATATATATATATATATATATATATATATATATATATGGAATTTTGTACGCCTGTATTGCCATACATGTATGCGTTAACGGCTGTTTTGTATGTAACATCACGTGACTACAAGGTATGTTAAATGTTTAATTTCACTTATGAAATATGGTTATCCCAGGCCTGGGTCAATTTTTCATTAGTGGCAAAAATAACTAGTGTCAGATTCCTTAGTCATTCCTCACACCATTGTAGTCACCTGAGACCAGCCCATGTGAGGATGATAAACGATGTATTTCGAAGCTGGGTTTACTTTCCCTTATAGGTTCTGGACGACATATTGTGGCATCATCCGACGGAGTATACGTTGATGATACTCCTCCAGAGTTCGACTATCTATACCACTTAGACTTAGAATATTCAGAGGATGAACCTGTAGAATATCAAGGGAGCAACACAACTATAGCAATTAAATTCAGTGCCTTTGATATTGGAAGTCAGGTAAGAGAGATTGTCAACTAACGTTTAGAATGTATGTAAACATTCATGCCAATGTTTTTATAGCTACTTCATGATCAATCAGTTGTCACATAAAAACGTGGAACGATTTCAGTGCAAATATTAAATGAACTTACGGTATATAACTACCAGGGTTAGAGATATATGTTGAAAATTCAAAATCATAATATTCCCTTTAAAGTGATAGATAAAGTCATCAATGGAAGTTTATTGTTGGAATGATGTCGCATTCAATTGTTGGTTGATACTTTTATTTGCATATTGTTAATTTGTTTCGTTTGTGTTTGCTCATAGCATACCTTAGTGCATAACTTGTTGGTACACTACATCTTTGCTTTCTAAAATTAATTGTGCGGTTTTATGAATAATTATGTCATTTCGAATATTTATCACAGATAAGCGACTTTAGATGGGCCATAGGGAGTACACCTCATGGAACTGACATCCAAGATTTTACATCCATTGGTCTTGAAACATTTGTCATAAGTCATGGTTTACCACTGAAAGATCGACATAAATATTACGTCACTGTAGAGGCTGTTAATCATGCTGGTCTAACCACAGTAAGAACTACTTCAGGTAATTAGAAGAAATCAGATTATAAAAGTTAGATTTTGGTTAGTCAGGGAAAATTTCTCAACGCTCGCAAAATACATTACAATACCATAAGCTAACAGGAAGAGCGTTCTTAGCTTTGGGTGTTTTGCGTATTGACAGAAAAATCGGTAGCGAAAATCGAACTACCACTAGACCGCTGTTTTCGGCTGTAATCGTATTTCCGAATGCAAGTCAATGAACATAGGAAACCTTCAAGTCAAAAGTTTACATGCGAACGTTTGTCTTATTTGCTCATCCGTTCTAGGAATTACAATTATAACAACAGCCCCTGATACGTCCAGGAGTAATACCAGTGCGGTGTGCGATGGAGAAATGAATCAAGATACCGGTGTGACTTTGTGTACTGATCAAAAGACAACTGGTATCACATGGACTGAAATTGATGAAGATTCTGTTGACGGTTATTGTACGTATTTAAACCTGATATTCGCAACCATGAAATAAAATTACTCGATGCATCATAGGCACCACGTCCTTTCCATATGCTCAGATAATCAATTTTCATTGGTGAAAATAACCCTTCGATTATATGTAAGACTCACATACTGACCATAGCTATGTCTTGAGTTACAATTCATATATTCATTGTCAGCGAAAAACAACAAAACATGCATGTGTTGTTATCGTCGTCGCATATCATAATAACTTAAATCCATGCATAATATGTACTTGATATCCTGTCATCATCCTAAGATTAGAACATGACTTTTAAAATAATGTTGTTGTTTTTTTAGGAAAGAATACTTACATGTTCGAATTTAATTTGACAAATGTATAACCACTTCATCTTTCATTTAACAGATTTTTCTATGGGTAGTTCTGAAGATTCTCAAGATATATTTCCAAAGTTCTTAGTCAGTTACAATACGTCAGGCACTGTCATGATCAAAGATGGTTATGTACTTTACAATAACGAACCAATACTGAATATATCTGGTGTACGACAGATTGCTGAAGGTGAAGATGGTTTGGCAGAATCTGGTGACAAAAATTACCCAAACGGATTCTACATGGAACCAGGAAGGTAAATGCATGAAAGCCAAATTATAATCAAAGATATCTGGTGCCTTATTTTGTAAAACCTCAGATTGTTTTATGCAATGCTATTATTTGTATCATCAGGCATTTTATTAGTAGAATCTGATGGTAACATTTAGAAAATACATTTTGTAGTAGCTGCCTTCTGAAGTCATAATTGTGATGTCTTACAAGTGTGTTGCTGAAGAGCTGAAAGTTCAGTTTGATCGATTCAGTCACATATTTGTTCCTGGTGAATGGAGGGAAACTACATTTGAAGAACGACAAAAAAATGACGAATTTTAGCATAAAAAATGTGAAACTAATACAAATATATGAAATGACCAAATTTCAGGGTGTTGTATGTTCAAATAACAGTATGCAACAAAGGACACAAGTGTGCCAGGATGAAACCAGTTACATCTGTGGTTAAAAGTAAGTGAACTATATATAAGTACTTGAGTGGTATCTTCCAGAGGATTTCTTGAATAATGCCACATTCAAATTATGTTGCCTTGATGTTTCACTCGTGGACATGTGATATGACATTTTACACGTCACTCAGACAACAAATTGAAAAGAAACAATGATATAGGAGCCACGCATAGTGGGGATGTGGAAGTAGTCACCTTAACATGTTGATTATCAGTTTGAAAGTAAACATAAAAAATCACCAAGTCTATGTGTAATGTTTTCAGCCGTTCTAAGCCTGTTTTTCCAGCACTGTGAAAACATATCAAATTGATGCACATCCTTAGCTTTTCGATGTGATTGGGCAAAGGATTCTGTGGTATATGTTGTGTCTCTGTTATAGTTTCTCTGGAGTTAAAATATGTCTATCTTTACTTGGACAATGCCATATATAAGGAATGTTTAAGATAGCGGAAAATTATCAAACGAAATTATATCAAAATTGATTATATTGGCAACGAATAGACCGTTGGTGATTTGACTGAATAATTATCGTTGTTGGCGCTCTTTAATGGGGGATTAATGCACACAATCATGAATGACGAATCTTAACTTCATGTACTAGTATATGCATGTATATTTATGTATGCGTACACGATGCTATGGTAATGATACTTATTTTCCATTTCTAGGGGAGCGAGATACTCTCGTATCACAAGTAAATGACACAAACATTGCCATTGTATTGGATGAAAATAAATCAAATCCGTCATTTGTGAAGATAGAAAGTGACGATGGGACGGTAACTGTTTCTAGGATTACACGGGACATTGAAGTTAATGGAGGTATGTATAGATAGAAGTGTACATGCATATCCACTGCATTTTCACTCCCTCAATTGAAGGGGTATGGTTGTGTACGTCTGTCTGTCTGTCTGTCTGTCTGTCTGTCTGTCTAACAATTTTTGTCAAAAACGACCGACTCAATTCAAACGAAAGTTAGTTTTGTGGCGGGATCCTGCATGTTAATTAGCATAAACGGTGATGATGTCAGTTGATTTAGTGATATATGACCCTCGTGTAAATATGGAACTATCTATATGTCCACACTTTCACCATTGGTAGTGCTCTATGCAATGGCTCTCACCTTTCTTTACGGGAGGCATTCGGATAAAAACAACCCTATAGTAACAGTTGTTACAGGAGAGTACCAAAAGACTCAAATTAATTCATTTAATACAGAATTATTTGACGATCAAACTATAATTCCTGGTTTCACATACACTCATATTTTTTTCTGCACAGACGATAGACCAGTTGTACTCCTAGCTGGTCTTCTATCGGATCACGATCTACGGGAGATATACACATCCGATGCTTCGCCATATTTCAAACCATATATTGTGGATCCTAGTTCTACACATGATAAGACGGACAGGTTTCTGAGAAAGAGGTGAGTGTGAAATATATTTAACTTAAAACAAATGAATATGTCTTGATTGTGTGTATCACTGCATTTGTTCCATTTTGACGGTTTTATTGTGTCAGTCTCACAAAGCAGCTATCCCTGTTTACTGAGTAACAATTACTTACTGTTACAGATGAATCATGTCGGTCATTATATAATTAAGTTGAACAGGTGTCACGTGATTACAAAATGGTTCTCAAAAAGGAAAGTTGGTTGAACACCCACGAAGAAAGACCAATAACTCACAATTTGTTAGTTCACACAGATAGGTAGACTGACGGATCAGCCGTTGTGGGCGTGGTCTAAACCCCCCCCCTTTATTAGGGCAGGCTGATAAGCCCGACCCGATGACGTCATTACAGTCTCACAGATAGGCTGTTTAAATTATTGGGTTAAATTTTGACTGGGGTATTTTGCCAAACTTTACATATGTAGGATTGCGTCCCTTAGCAGCAGGCGTGCTCATTGCAAAATCCCTTTCTTATATCATGATACAATATTTGGCACTGCTAAATACATAAACGTGATTAATATGACAAATGTTATGGGCTGAAAATATATTGTATGTTACCGTATGTGCAGCAGTTGAGTTAACGTAATACATGACATGTTTTGTACATTCATTACAGAATAAAAGAGATCATCGGACCATCTTTCTATGTTACAAAAGTCGGGCATGGAAGCCTTACTGGTCCACTCAGTGTTACAATGTGGTTTAATACTTCTCAGTTCAACAGCACTGACATAGAGAGATACCCAGTGATTGCATACTGGCATACAGGTATGTATTAGCAGATCCTTCTATTTATATCAACAGGGTTACTTTAATGGATCACTTTCACTGTGATTTTCAATTTAAATGAAAAATTGATATTACCCAACTCCATATAATATTGAAAGCTTATAGTAACTGAATATTCACGTAATAGATGTCCGTGTAAATATATTGATGGAAGCCCATATGACTGTGCAGGTTATTTGTCAACATTGAACTTCGAACTATTGAAATACTACAGACAGTAGTTGAAGATTTTGTGAAAGAGACTGAAGCTTTCGTCAAAATCTTTGGACTTGTTCATTGGTCAGCTTTTCAGAGTTTTGAATATATTGTATATGTTGTTGTAATGTTTGAATTAATATATATGGCACACATATGACTCGTAATTTACCCCAGATTTGATTCCCAAACACTATACGAAAAGTCATATTTGACCATGTCTTTCGAATTCCACCGGGGTAATTTTTTAGCAGAGGAAATGTAAAGTGGTGAGTATGAGACGAAATGACACCTTTGACTTAATTTACCCCGGTGATCTCTCCCTTGGGGGTTGTAGGCAGTCAAAAGTGTCACTTCGTCTCGTACTACCCCTTGACAGAGATGGTAGTTAGGCGGGTCACAGGTAGGGTAAAGGTTGGGTAAAGATGGGTAAATTTGACTTTACGTATAGTGAAATGAAGTTACCGCATTGTCTTTTTTGCCACTAATCATTAGTATGAATGTCTTATAGATGTCTTGCGGCACTGTAATGAAATGGGATATGTATTCAAGTACTTATAGTTCATTCCATTGCTAATTCTACCAAATAATACACTTTGCAGACCTACAAGAATGGAAAGATACCAGTCAAAGCTGTGAAGACACTGACGGAAAATACGACATTGATTGGCAAAATGGCCTCATAAGTGTTAAGGTGATTATTCAATTTACGCATTTGGAATGTCAAAAATCAATTTGAAAGATTATTTCACGTTAACGTTTAACAGTTTCGTCAAATTTTGAAGTCGCGTTGCCTCTATAGCTGTTTCCTCAAATATGTACATTGTCCACACTACACACTACACACTACACACATTTGGACTAAACAGAATCCAGCATATACTACTCTAACAACAGTTGTGTAAACCTTGATGCCGAGAAATAAGTATGTATTCTGTGGTTGATTCCGTAGGTGTGTTCAACAAATAGCGCACATGCAGACCAAAACAACAGACGTCGACGAGCTGATGAATCCGAATTTTTCAGCGGACCAACCTCATTTACCTTTATCAGCATTGGTAGTTTTGTGAATTCGCCTCCATTGATAACTTCTAAGAGCTACCTGTGGATGTATGAGGATAGTGGTACCATACGTTTCCAAATAACAGCGTATGATGATGATGGCGACACAGTAATCTTCAAATTGGACAAAACCTCAACGTACCCGCAACTCGGCAGCGCCACTCTCTCAACAGATGGTTTGCTAACTTATCGACCTTGCCTCGACTGTTTTGGGACTGATTCGATTTATTTTGAAGCTGTAGAAGATCGCAGTAATGACGAAGATGTACTTTCAACGCCAGGACTTCTGGTTATTGACGTACGAGCGACAAATGACAACCCACACATTTTCCTAGTGGTTGATCATTCTAACGTCATGACAGATAAGTTCGTGGCAACCGTTGAGGAACATCATATGAATGATGAATCGCAGAAGAGATTCGCAGCTATTGTTGGTGCATGGGATCCTGACACATATGATACATTGAATTTGGTCTTTGACCTTCCAGCACACGGCAAGTTGATCATTGGAACGCAGCACACTGATGTGTCCTTCATCTACAAAGATTGTAATACACAGGATAATGTAACAGATGAACACCTATCTTACACTTCACCAGAAACACCAGTTGTTGTATTTCCATGTGATCTCACCATTCCTCATGTTGAAAGTCGTCTAGCGTGGTTATTCAGTGCCATATCATATCTCCCAGATCAGGGCTACTTTGGAGAAGATTCATTCCAAATAAATGCTCTGGACCAAGATGGGTTCCACTCTGAAGTGTTAACCGTTCACGTACATGTTTTGGTCAATCCATGCATGAATGGGGCAAGATGCATTGGACCAAAATCTGACCCTGATTGCACCAGTATACAACGTTCGTATGGATTTGACGGCTACGAATGTCAGTGTCCCCCAGGTTACATCGGAGAGTATTGCGAGACCTACTACAACCAATGTGACAACAATCCCTGTGAATACAATTATACTTGTATTGATATGGTAGGTTTAAATTTGTATTCAGCGTTTGTTTAGATGAATGTGTATTGCTTATTGCAGTTAAAAATACTCTTTTGATCATTCGGGCGTCTGTACCAGAAATCTATGAACGCAAATCTGTTCTTATCTGGTCTTTGCCAATCAGCAACACACGTGTAATCCATTGATATACTTTATATGTGTGAATTTGTACGTCATGTCATGCCAAAAAATTCGGTGGTCTCAGCTGGTTATTGGCAACAAATGAATTATGTTTAATAGCCATGTGACTTGGTTCGCAAAGAAACTGAATAGGGACTAGAAATGTAATTCATACTGATAATTTAGTAGCATTGATTAAAACAGACCACTTCATGAGTTTTTCGCACAATTTGTATTTCCTGAGAATACAATTCTTCGTCTCTGTTTTACTTACAGGTAGATGCATTTATATGTCACTGTGATGATGAAGACTGGCCATGCGGGTCAAAGTTCAAATACAGCCTCCCCGTTGTTGTAATTGCTGTTGTATGTGTTGCCGGGATAGTATTAGCGTTGGTTGTAATTGTAATATCGAGGAGAATTTACTCGAAGAAGACCAAGGGGAAAGTTGCGTGAGTACACTTTAATTGAAACACTTGTAAGGAAATACTTCATAGCAGATTTATTTCAAAACGTAGGCTTAGGTGCAATAGTTAGTCACCTTACTAAATTTAACTGTCTTATGAAAAAGGTGATTCCCGGGTCAGGTTATATGGGAACATGTGATAAATAATGTAAGTCACGTGACTTTGTGAGAAAGAATGAATATGGTAGTTGTTTATTTTCCTGGATTTTACCGAAAATGTTATGAGGTCATCCGTTGATATCTAAAAGACAAAGATCGATACACTTGCATAGGAGCAATCCATGATATTGTTTCAATTAATGTATTTAATTCAGTCCCAAACCAAATACGGATTATCTGAAGGATGTCTACCAATTTGGCATGGTAATGACGGATCTTGAAACGAATGAGTCTACTGATGCTAACAATGACATAATCGACTCGGAGGATAACGATGAAGACGAGCACACTCTAAGTGAACCAACCTTTGATGAAGCCTTTGATAGTAGACACTTACTCATCGATGATACAAACGATCAAGAAACTGGAAAGGTATGGGCTATTTTTTCAATCACTGATATCTATAATTGTCTTCCTCCTATATCCCCTCCGCTATTAAAACACCTTGCCATTGACTGTACATGGTGAATGAACTAAACAGACTAAGAACGTCCACATGAATAACAATGTAGATGTTGTAACTACATATTCATGATTCACAGGGGCAGCGATCACGTTAGTGATAATTTGATTTGAAAAGTTGAATTGATTTGATTTGATAAATTGTTAGAGTTTAATAACACTATTGATCATTCTTATCTTCCGATTGAATACTCTCTCTCTCTCACTCACTCTCTCTCTCCCTCTCTCTCTCTCTCTCTCTCTCTCTCTCTCTCTCTCTCTCTCTCTCTCTCTCTCTCTCTCTCTCTCTCTCTCTTTCTCATTAGGTATAATGTCTTGTAAGTTTTTCTTCTGTCTGATATGTGGCAATTCATGTCCTATTCTATGTGATCACAATTTGTCGTGTTTTTCTGTTCCGACTCAGTTTATATACGTCATATTTTTATTGCTAACTGTGGCAATTCGTTAATGTTTTTATTCTTGATTGCAGGTCATTGTTGTTCAAGAAGTCGCCAACTTGGACGACAGTGAAGCGAATGACGAGAATACACTCGGAGATGAAGACGATACTGTACATGTATCGTCAAAGAAGGTGGTCTATTCTATTCCTCAGCGTTTTGGATTCGTTGACCAACCAATCATACCGGTAAGATCAACCAGACACTGGGAATTTGCATTTGAAAGTTTGCTATGTATGCCTTATAAAAATTAAGACCGTAAAATATATATGTGGTCTGTGCCGATAGTCTCTGCTATGCAACTGTAGGACTACTAAAGCACAAACCTCGACAGCGCCACTCACGACAGACTGTACATGTATTTTTTTATAACTTGATATAAAGAAGAATACAACTGCGAACGTACCAAGACTCTTCAATATATTTTGAATTTCTTTAATCAAGTAGATGTTATTTAATCAGGGTTTTTAATGCATTCATTTGTTCATCTATTTATTAAAGAAATATGCATGGGGACGACAACGCTCTGCTGCAAAAGTAACTGGCCGTGATGAGGACGTTAGTATCGCAAAGACAGAGGAGATGATGGAATCCCAGGCTTAGAGGAATGACCGCAACTAGCAAAATATAACTCAAACAATAGATTAGCGTAGGGGTGTTTTGTATTTAGCGTTTATATTACATACGTGTATTTTCCTTTCTGTCGTGAAATTTTTACTGATTTATACACATCGATCGTTCCTAGTCAGACACAGAATTGTCTTTGAAATTATAACAGAAATGTGTACTTTTCATACCAGTCAGCCACGTCTTCACATATTCAATGCTGTAAGAAAAATAGCTTGTTCTATAACAATAAAGTCTAATTAAATGTCATTTCATTTTTACTTATATCAAGTAAATTACGAATCTGTCATTCACAGTTGTTTCACTTCTATCAATATTATACTAATATTATCAAAACTAAGTGATCATCTGGTGATCAAACTTACACAATGTTTATTATTCAAATATTCCGGTTTGCTTAGACTATAGTGGTCCAAACTAAAATGTTGCCAGTTTCAAAAATGTTACCAGTTTGAAATTGATCATAGTGTTTCCGGTATATCAGTATACTTTAGTTATTATGTTCTTTATATGTATATTTCTCTACTGTTGATACTCCATAAATCCTCGTTTACATCCAAGGTACGAGTATAGAGTTAGTGTCAGATTCAGACTCAGATTCAGATAGCGTCATCATGAGCGTCAGATAGCCTCACAGATCAGAAGACACCCGACGGCCCGGCCGGGAGGACTCAATCAAACCTGAAATAATACCCTTGAGACTACATGGAAAGATTCCGCTTCACAGCCTTTTGATGGCAGTAGGAATGACACTGCTTGCACAATTTTTATTTGGGAAAAATACGTGAAATAGAGTTGAAATACTTGCCACCATGACACGAGTATATAGCCCCAAGTTCAGCCACTCACTATGTTCGTTGGTTGATACATGTTGGATCAGTAAAGGTGTCAGTAAAAATTAAGTTTATGTTGCCATTTTTTTTTTTAAAAATTCAATTTTAAATTTTAAAAATTGTGTAAGCAGAGACATTCCACCTTCCATCAAAATGTTATGAAGCAGAATCTTTCCCCATAGTCTCAACGGTATTATTTCAGGTTTGATTGAATCCGTCGGGTGTCTTCGGATCTGACGCTATCTGACGCTCAATATGACACTCAATATGACGCTACCTGAATCTGAATCTGACGCCAACTTTATACTCGTCAAGGTGGTTTAGTTATCTTTATGACCAAAGTGTGTTTACTGTGTGTATGTTTTGTTTACTACTAAATATAATAAATATCCAGGGAAGCATACTGACCAGTCGTGGTTCTTTTTTGAGCATACGAGAAGTGAAGACAGAACCGTGCATGCACGTACACAATTTTTACGTCATACGTGCGTGTCCTCGCTCTCCTTTTGTGTCTACATACCTAACCCACCTGTCTGTCAGCCTACACACACACACACACACATTTATTACCAGCATTCCTTCCAAGCTACCTGTGTACTTTCCACCAGTACTCATATTTAACGGGGTCGAGTATTTTTCATTACATTATTGTTAAAAATTCTACAAGACAAGTACTGCGCTGCGCCGGTCAAACTTAGACTGTAAGATAGGTCGTGTCACCCGCTCTACTATCTCGTCTCAGGATTTGACCAATGTGTGAGGGCGTCCTGTCACGGCGTACCTTACAGACTAGGTCAAACTGAGGCTTTCTAAAATTAGAAATAAATCTATCAAATGTTTACCAACTGTCAAATTGTTACAACATTTTCAGGTCTCGTGTTAAAAATAATATCCATCTTACATAACAGCAATTACACATCGAATCAATATAATAGGAAACATGAAATACGCATTGTAATTACACTAAAACCACTATCCACGTCCAAAGAACTCCTCTGTGGTGTGTAGACCAAACACATCTATATAATATTTACTTTGCGGTATTTAATGTGATACATACGATTGAAGACTCTGGTAGAAAACATGAGAATCACAATGTCCTTAAAAAAAGATAATTTCGTTACCAACAGCAAATAAGTTGAGCAATGATAAAGAGAGTACATTAGCTGATTACCTTGTTTTATTGGAGTTCATTAAGAATTACTGAAGGTACCTATAGGTTATGTTATTAATGTACACATACGTATATCATGTATAAAGAGCAATTGAAGGTTTGTAAACATATTTAAAGTATTTTCGTTTCACTATAATTTGAGACTGAATTGCACAAGTTGAAAGATTCAGTACATGTAACCTAATCAGTAGATAAATCATGACGGGGCGCCCTCACTCATCGGTCAACCCCTCTCATGAGAGGAGGCCGATAAGGGCGGAACGACACGACGTATCGTACAGGCTACATGTGACTTGATTTAACGTAATCAAAAGATAACGACATGATGAACTGCGGTAATAACTGCATCATAATACAGCGCTGGGCCTTCAAAGTAAGGCCCAATGGGTATTGAGTATTTACATTATTAAGTTTCGTTTTTAACTTCTCCTTCCTCGATATCTGCTTGAGTTGTTTTATCGGACATCACCATCGTTGGATTGTCGATACCCAATACCGTCTTGGAAGGTTCGTTGTTATTCGCGATGACTGTGACGTCATCAACAGAACGCGATCTTTGAGGAGCTAGTTTGTTCTTCACAAAATAAGTAGCCCATAGCAAAAATTGGAAAAATATTATCATAGCAAGGCATCCAAAGGCAGTCGCAGTCGCTATACCAGGGTTTTCGGAATAGTCTAAAATAGGATATATGGCGTTACCACTTATACCCCAATATATCAAACTATGACTAAGGTATGTAATGCCGTATATTGCGGGATAAATGACGTGTACATAGCGAACTGGCATGCCGGCGATAACGACTTCTAGAACCACTGCAATGAAGTTAACAGCGTGTACGTGAAAATCGCCAACCTCCAGACCAGCTCCTTCGTAGAGGCTAACCCAGTAGATCAGTGTGATAATAGGAGCTACGATGGCGGAAAGGTTGAATAGTAACCATGACAACATGAAATACCACGGCGTTGAATTTGGTTTGCTCCATGACGCGAGTCCTGTTTAATGGAACACAAACAAGTATGTTATGGTGGTTATCCTGCACTACTATTTCTATTATGTGGATCTCATAAATTATGTTCACAATATCAATGATATAAAGGCGAGTTACAGTACCTGCATACGTAGATGTCATTGTGAAGCCAGTCTAAATTTGGCAAATATGTGGCAGACGTAGTGGTCAATGGTTTACAGAAGGCCACATTCGAAATTGTTCGTGTCGATGGTTTTGAAGTCCAATTGCAGCATAAAGATTTAAGTTAACTATTCGGTACTCACCAGTTTCCGTTTTTCTGGTACGAATGTGAAAATACAGTGTCGTGGACGAGGCTGTCACCAAGTACAGGGTCAATGTCATAAAGCCCCAGTTCGTCAGATATAAGAAATAAGCCCCTCCATTGTTGATGATGCTAGCAGTCATGGAATACAGTAGCCAGCCTAGGAAGTATAGCCCAAGTATGATACGGTAGATGCAGAAGATAAATGGAGGAATGAATTTCCACTGGAATAAGGACAGAATTAAAGAATAAACTGATATATATATATATATATATATATATATATATATATATATATATATATATATATATATATATATATATATATATATGTGTGTGTGTGTGTGTGTGTGTGTGTGTGTGTGTGTGTGTGTGTGTGTGTGTGTGCATGTGTATGTGTGCGTATATTATATATATTATATATACATATATGTATATATATATATGTATATATATATGTATATATATATATATATATATATATATATATATATATATATATATATATATATATATATATATATATATATATATATATAATCACTGGCGAGAACAGTGCTCGGTGCAATATTAGTAGTAGAGCATTATAGACTTAATTTAAAAGAATATATATATATATGCATATATCAATATATCAATATCAGGTCTATAATTAAATTGAAATAATCGTCGTTGTGGGTGTTGTTACAACTTTTCACCAGATTCGTCTATCACCGTACCGGTACCATCACCTTGGAAGTAGAAGAGCGTTCAGACATTTGAGTCAATGGTTGGATTTATGATTATTAGAGATATCAACAGTGTTCAAAGTTCGAAATAATAAAAGGTATAGCACACCATAATTTCATCATGCAATTCAAGTTGTCATAAATTTGAGAGTATTATGGGATGATAATTGCCATGCCAACATGTCAATAACATCCCACTGTATGTGACCAGTTAAACATACAGTACAAGCTGTGACGTCTAAACAAGAATTTGAATATGGATTTCTTCTCTACATATCTCCAAATTACTGGACACATATTGCGCATTGCGCAGTCTCTGTCAATATCATATCATATTTGAAGGTAATGTAAGACATAATATCATTTGTAATTATTACCATGTACAATGTACAAATTTAAAATAATCACAATTCCCCCAAAGGATTGAGACTGATCGCTACCAAATACGAGTAGTATATTTTTAATGTCCTAAAGAAATGCCAACAAGTGGTGAATTGTTTATCTAGAATAAAATGCCAGTTTTTGTAAACAACGATCTGTACATGCAGGTTATGTAATAATATGACTTTCGACATAATGTTTTTTATTTGTGTAAAATATACAAATTAGAAATGTAAATTTAGCACAAGAACAGCAGCTACAGTTACACAAGTATTTGAACAACGTGTGGATATTGGGCTATTAAAGGTGATCACCATGCACGGACGGCAGAACAGTAAAAACAAACACGAAGAGTTTTCAGAAGTGGTTGTGGATTTTGACCTAGTTCTCTCAACAGTTAGTGCCAAACATTCACTATTGGAGCCAAAATTCTATCCGATTCAAGTTGACGATGATTTTTGGATTTTAAACTCTTTCGCAAAAGTGCCATGCATTCACTAGTGAAGTGAAAATTCTTCCCGCCTTTTTAGAAATATTTGTATTTTTTAGGATACAAAACAGACTCCACTAAAAGTAAATAGTTTTTGTCGGATGTAACTAAAATGATTCAAAATCTTTGCCTCCAAACTAGAAGAAGTACGGTTTTATCCTAGATTGAACTACTGATCTCGCACCTTAAAGAGTTTGTGGGGTCACCATATCTTGAAGGGGACTACATATGTGTCGACATACACATGATACAAAATGTATTCCCAGACAGAGTTACGGAACAGCTCCAGACCACTAATGTTTGACTGTTCTGGGGCTTCAGCTTAAACCCAGTTTGACCATGGCGAATCATACATTACTTTATGACAACTTGATATAAAGCTTTAAATTTGGAGTGGATATCGCTCTGGGTCTTTTGACCACTCGCTGTACTGTAAGCAGATCTTAGAGGAGACAAAATCTGTACTGTAAGAAACACTGTTGACATACTACAATCGGAGTGACCATGGATGGCTCACGAATACATTAATGAAGTAACTTACCTGAGAGTTTGCAAACACTGAATTCTCCTGGAATCGGAAACCGAAGTCAGACTTCTTGACCTTACAACACCCCATTATTTGACAAATACAACTGGAGACAAATTTGCAGGCATAAAATCAACGTAAAATCAATGTCTCAACTTAGTGTTGAACAAATAGTTTGGTTTCTCGAGAAGCGATGTCGACTCTAACAATAATGACAACCAAACACGGAGTGAAAATAATGAACAAGTCAATATATGCTTTTCGTCTTACGTAACTTTACTATTGTCCACCTTTATCGCGGCTTCAAAGTTGGCGAAATTTGATTTCAGTTGAAATGGGACAATGTGGTGTGTAGTTTGGTTCTAATGTTTGAACAACCAATCAATATATAACTGGACATTGTACTCCTCCGTCACAAACGTGCATACCTACACTCCGACCTTTCACCCGGTTTATTACTGATCACATTTCCATTATTAGGCCTAAACAAATATTGTTTGGTTCCGGTTACCCGACCCCACCCAGGCTTTCACTACGTACCGACCCTAACTTTTTTTGTACGTATTCGAGAAAAGTAATAAAACCGCAAAAATTGTGAAGTCTCACGAAAACTAGTGGATGCGGAGGAAACTGACATCAACTTAAAAGACAATATAAAACTGTTCTTCCAATCTGTAATGGCTGTACAACTTGATAGGAAGAAATTAATAACACGGAGGCCATTTGGAAAACAATATATGGAAACTCGAACCTGAACTAGACACTCAGACAATAAAATAAAAAAAAAAAAAAAAATCAACCTATCCCACCTATTCTAAAATTGAGTGTAATCGGAACCACGCAATTTTTTTATTAAGCCCGAGAGATCTTACGAGAGATCGTAAGATTCGATGAAAGATAGCATTTAGTCTGCCAACGTGGCTTCTGACTAAACCACGTGAATCGTAATAATACCGTATAAGAGCTAGACTAGATAGCACCAAACTACTTACTACTTCTACAGAGCTATAGCTATCATGACGATTTAGCCAGAGGCTGGTATACGACGTCCCCCCCCCCCCCGTGCAATCAGTCAAGTTTTAATTTGTATTGGAAGATATCGATAATTCATGTGCTTTTTCTAATGACAGTAGTCTTGCTGCTAGACGTTCGGGCTTTCTTTCGATGCTATAACTATAAGCGAACGAAGTTCCATCCGCGATAGCGTTGTTCGGCGGTGTGTCGTATTTTATCGGAAGAACATCCGAGGGCTAGCTGATAGACTATAATGACAGCAGCCGGGGACAGGAGTCCACCCTTCATCGACACTGAATTCGATACAACACTGGCATCTAGACTATATTGAGAGTGATGCGTGCAGCATCTTACCAAGACGTGACAGATACGTATCATCCAAGGACACGTCAATATTGTTACTCCATGCTGTATTCTAATAATCATGACATTTATCGAACGCACCTCCGAACCTTCGTCGTCACTGAGATGCCGTTTGGCTTACAATTTGTCTGGTCTCAACAAATAATTGCACAGACAGACAGTATCACATTAATTAATAGTGATTCGACTTTTATTAATTTAGCTTACACATGTCTAATTTCGGGATCGATTTCGACAAATGCATTTAAACAAATTAAAACAACTAATAAAGGGTGATTTGTCTTCTACAACGTGCCATCTGTACTGGTACTGAAGGCACACTGATTTCATTATGCCGATTGAGTACCAACCACCGTCCTACCAAGTTTCCGGCACATCAGATAGCCTGTTATCAGCAGTATCATAAACTGACGTCCTAATTGCAACATTCCTGAATTGTGACGCGTGTAGACTCAGTCTTTAAGATACGTTGTCTCCCTCCGGCCTCCTCTTGAGAGGAGTTGCAATTGACCGATGTGTGAGGGCGCTCCGTCACGGCGTACGTACCTCATAAGGCTTTTCCCTACAAGTGCCATAAAGTAATGATTTGAAAATCTGGTGGTGTGTTTTGTTCTTAGGCTAGTGATTCATATCACAAAGGTCATAACATGAATGTATATTATAGTGATCGTTATTCTAAACACTGTCCATGGATCCGTAGTTCACATGACTGCCTCTATTTGTGACAACATTAATCTCAGAATCTGCAGAACTGCATCCCCTTTTCCAGGAAACCATTGGATCACACGAATGGTCAATATCAGGCCGAGAATGTGACATTGATGAGGTGGAATTGAGACATGGCCTGGGAGATGTCGATGTTATGCCCAACGTGGCGTTTGTGGCAACAAGGCGTGTATTAACCTGTTCTTGTTCATTTACTAAATTAAAATGTTCCTGCTGGTTTTCTGCGCCATTCTGACGGCCGGTTTGCCGTGAAGTCACACTGCAATCATGGTCAGCCATGTTATGTCGATCAGAAATACGTCGATGACGTGGCCATTCCTCCCACGGATCACGAAGAAGTTTGTATCGTCCACCATATTCCAAATCTTCAGCTTTCCCACTTAAAAACATCATATCCCAAAAGAAACTGGCAAAGTGGTATCTGAAAAGTGTGAAAATGGTCGGGGGATTTTGATAAAAAGAAATACTGCTATGGACGTTTTGGGGTTTATTCATCGTAAGTTTAATAGATTTTGGCAATCATGAGTTACAAACATGGACTAGACATGTACGTTGTTTCACATTGCAAAAAAACGTGCCTCGTCAAATAAAAAATCAATAAAATAGAAATTTCTCATCTATATTACCATTGACGATGTGAATATTTTTATACATTTCTTTTTCAATTATAGACGTATATGCCATATAAACACACATTGTAAGGCAGGGAGGTAGGCAGACATACATACATACATACATAATATACATACATACATACATACATACATACATACATACATACATACATACATACATACATACATACATACATACATACATACATACATACACAGACAGACAGACAGACAGACAGACATACATACATACATACATACATACATACATACATACATACATACAAACACACATACATACATACATACATACATACATACATACATACATACATACATACACAGACAGACAGACATACATACATACATACATACATACATACATACATACATACATACATACATACATACATACATACATACATACATACATACAGATAGGTAGACAGACAGACAGACAGGCAGACATGCAGGTAAACAGACAGACAAACAGATCTAGACAGACATAACTCAAAATACTAACCTCAGAGCAATTTCGGCAGTCATTCCCAGTATATCAACCACATTGGCCAAATTTGAGACATCTATAGTCCCTGTATGATCTTGACTTGGGACACTGGTAATGACTCCTTCAATATCAGCAATTTCTTCTTGTAGATTGCCGCTATAAATTGTCCATAATGTTTTAGTAATATAGACTGTTACAATCACGAACTCAACGAAATTTGTCAAACTTGCGAAGCAGAATACCACAAATGAGAGGAAACCATGCCAGCAACTAGGTTTGGTATCTCTGTAGACAACTGTCAGAGGACCGTTCTCGTTAGCGACTACTTGTAGAACAAACCAGGCCACAAGCCCACACGGCAAAGCAAGGTATCTTTCGGGTCGATGTCTTAAGTACAATGACTCAAACGAGAAAATGAAAATAAAGTAGGCAACTACGAAAATCACAACTAAGAAACGTTTCATAAACCAGTTGTATTTGAATATTGATCCAAGACAGCCTTTAACACATTGACAACCACATCCGAGTCTACAACGGGTTCCACGGAAATATAAGGCGACCACTGGTATAACAATTATCATTGATAAGAATGGTTCGAGGACTTCAACCACTGTAGCAAATTTATTTAGACTGTGAACTTGGAATTCACATTCAGCATTTGATTGGTTGAATTCGTAAGCACATAAAAGTTCCAAAATCAACTCTACAGCAACCAAACCGACGGCAACGCAGACAATTATGATAACCAGCAGACAGCAACATTTCACTTTCCACGTGTGTTTTACAGGTTCCGTGTCTTGTCCTTGTTGTTGTCGTTCCATATCCTCGTAATTTACTGATCAATATCTATTTCGTCCAATTGCAGGTGCGAGTCGACAGTAAACGAACCTTTGCACTCTACCTCACACTTACTGCAGTGTGTCCATACGCTAATAACATTCATATCATATATCCCCACTGTACTAGGGCAGACATCGCCTTGATTCCATGTCGTATCTTAACGCAATAAGCCTGTCGTTACAACCACGTAAAACTCTGTCAGTCTACAGCACCTTGTCCAAAAAGGTCTTGAATCACAGACAACTAACACATGTGTTAGTTGTCTGTGCTTGAATCAATAGATAAACGTTTGACGTTCACGTTTAACTGTACTCAATCAAAATAGTTGTTACGTAAAGGTATGCGTTTTAGTTGATAGCTCAATCGTAGATACGAAAGTGAAAACAATATATACTATATTCTGACCTGAAACCGGAAATTCCAGCATCTATAAATAGTACAGTGTGATTTACCGTGTTTCACCCAATCTCTATTTCAATGAAGAGAATTTCCACTGAACTGTATAGCATGGGGAATCCCCTTCAATGGAGTCATTGATCTACATATAAGGCAGACGAATTCCCATCATGCTGTGCAAGAACTGCTGAGACGTGTTTGCACGCTAGTTATTTCGTGTTCGAATGTAATCATTTTGATAAAGATGGAATGACCAAATATATTATATAACCTTGCAATTACGAACCAAGTTGAACAAACTGCGTGACTGATCATTTTGTCGAGATCAACTGTCTGAGTGTGTTGGTTGACATATCTGCATATACGCCCCATGTAGTCAAGCACATCTTTTCAATAGCGACATGGAATGGTTCTGTGTTTGCATTCAGACAGTGAGGACGATAAGTGGGTCAGGGGTTACGGAATGTGCTGTCTTGATAATGATGCATGCCCAAAGGCGTATTGGAAGAACAGCGTATGACTGATAGATGTATTCAATTCTTTGTAAAGCATGGGGTCACTTGGTGTGAACTTTCTTAAACGTGAATGCTTCTGCGACCACATTTTGTCCTTTTTAATAGCAATAAGCAACGTATGTATGTATGTATGTATGTATGTATGTATGTATGTATGTATGTATGTATGTATGTTAAAATAACAGGCTATATTGGAAGGTAAGGTCAGAAATGTTTTTAATTTCAAAACAAATTACAAGATTTACACACACGTTCCTTGGTTATAGGTCACATGCACACGGTTTCGCCTGATGAAATTAGCTGAAATATGTATAAAAGACGTCAATGTGTACACTTGCAGCAGTTAACTAGTGAACTACGGTATATATTATGAAGACCAAACGCAAAGTTACAGCCACGTAAACCACGTGTTTTGCTCAATAGAAAAGAGGTGCAGCCAACAGGCAGATTTGTGACTTTCATTAATTATGTATTGTTTCTGACCTAAAATAATGTTTTAATAGTAGCGCTCCCTCAAAAAAATTCTGGGGAGAATGTTTAGCTGTTCTTATGTGCCCACCCACTTGTGATAAAAGATATCTACCCTCCCTCCCTCCCAATGGGTTTCAACTTGCACGCCAACCTACTGTCAATGAGTATGCTTTACCCACACCCCAACAGGAAAACGTTTGTGTTATCCACTATACTAACAATTCATTTTAACGTTAACAATATGAGCCCCTCCCCGCACAATTACATGTTTTCGCCTCCAACTGTATCAAAATCATGAAAAAAGACTCCAAGGATAGTTATCATCACCATCAGCGCTATGCTTAAATGCACACTGACTTCATATCGTATATTGTGTACCTCTGCAGAAACCATATTAAAAGGTCTTTTAATAAATCAAGTTGTCAACACATTTTGTCCATTTATGTAATTTGAAGAGAAACGGTCATAATGTCTTTGTCACCGTCTTAAGTATAAGAAAGAACATCGTTGTAAATGTTATGCAGCCCAGCCTCGTTCACAGCCACGATAGTAACGAAATATTCCATTGATCGGTCAGCACCGAAGACGTACGTTGCCTGGCGTGTTTCATACCACTTGATGATATTACTTCCACCTAGTACAGTGCTGATGGTGATGTCATAGATCATTGTGGAGTTGCTTAGAAACACTTGATTCCAGTCCAGTTGTATGACATCAGAAGCAGACCACGTGTAATGCAATTTGTTTCCTAGAAAAAAAGATATTCAGGAATAAGAGGTATTTTTCTTACAAAGCACTTAGCATGTCGATAGTATATGTACCGTGACACCGAAATCACACCAGGAGGCGAAATTGCACGAGCACAGCCCGAGAAAACGCAAAGAATGAAGGCACAACTATATGACTGTATAGAATGTCATGTATATGTCCATAACTCTGGTTGAAATACACCATTATATATTTAATTTAACACATGTTACAAGACACATACAACAGGAATTCGACATAATGTACTTAAGTTCAGGAAAATATCAAGAACACCCAGTACATACACTGATTGAGGAGATATTGTTTCTGGAATGTGGCGTTTTGTTTGACAAATGAGTAATAGTAACATACATAAGCTTCAGTGAAACTTGTAAGCCTGAACCATTTTCGCTTTCTTTTTTAAACATGTTTTGAAACTAGATACCAGAGCTAAAGATTACCCCACCCCGCATATGATATGGCGCTGTGTCCGTGTTTAAGATGCCATAAATATATATTTTATCGTCTTGAGTACAAAATAACTTATGAATAATGGCACGTTCAAGATCAAGTAGCAATGCTTTACCGAAAGAATGTGTGATAAACATCATGGAAAAAGATACGAGTCTTACTGTCACAGAAAACCGTCAACTAAGAACAATGGTTCTTTACCTGTAATTATTGGATGTGATGTTTCAACAGAAACATCAGATGACAAAATATCACTCTTCATACCGCCATTATTAACAGCACGTAACTGCAATTGATATATCTTGTAAGAACGCATACTGATACCAGAGACCATTCCCGCCATTTGACCGTCTTGACCAATAACGTTCCAATCAGGATCAGCATTATAACCCTCTCCAAGAAGTCGACACTACGTTAACACAATAACATAGAATATATTCCAGTTAGGGGTATTCCATCCACTAAGTGATCACACCAAGTGAATCAATGCATTTCAGAAAAAAGAACTCGTCCTTGGTAGTGAATTAACATAACGAATATTGCTTTCTTGAACAGAAATATAATTGTTATGAAATGACGTTCCACTATATATTTCCAAACCACAAACAACATCTTACCTCATAGTAAGAAATGCCAGATATGTCTTCAAACCCATCCCAAACGATATTGATATTGTCTGTCCGTGATTGGTGGTTTCCTCTCGTTTCGTACATAGATGGGGAACTTGCAACCAGTCGAATTATAGCATCATCTATGGCAGGTCTTTGTTTGACTATGGTCACGCCACTAGATGTCACCTGACTGTACAAACCAGCAAAGTTCCTACATCGAATGGTACAGTACACTGTATGCCCATGCAAAAGGAGACCACTGAGGTCTTTCTCGGCTGTATGTAGCGTATCAGTAACTGTAAATGGACTCAGTGTGGCAGAAGACGGACTTAGCCCTGAATCGAAACAAGGAAAAATGCATAATTATGTATTTATATTATATTACCTCTGGGGATTCTTCCTTTCACCAACTGCCACAAAATTCAATATATTCGTTAGGGTATTTTAATCATTCATTTCTTAAAACATAATTTCTGGATTATATCTTGACCTCATAAACATTCATTGACCAAAACACCCTCATCTAGTTACTCTCTACTTACCTATTGCCCATTCACAGAATTCCACGCCACTTTCATCGTCAACAACATGCCATCGTATTGTGATTACATCTGATGTTTGATAGGACAAATCTGCACCTTCATTTCCGTCCTACACACAAAAAAACAAACACGTTATTAACGATCTGTATCAGTTTAAGGCATTAGGTATGAAAATAAATTACTTTTACATTAACAGCTATTATGGTTTATACTGTAAAGTACTTGGTGATGATTAATTGGAATCACAAAATGTATATGTAAATTGTAAATTAATGTAGAAATAAATTGTCTGCATTCACCTTTACACAGCATACATTAGGAGGTGACACGTCAATCACTACTTCTTCGGAATAGAAAACAGATACCAAATCTGCGGCATTCCTAGCTGTCACCGTCACATGAATGGGTATGCCATGGGTGAGAAGTATGTCGTCAGCAAAGGCGTGCGCAGATCTACCAATAGCAGTAAAGGACTGGACCTGAGTTCCACCTGTTGTCAATGAAATTAAATTTAGTGTTCACTGTGTTGTGGATGGCTAAATGTTTTTAGAATGACATAATTGTCAAGATGATATCTGATTTCCCATCTTATTCATTTGCTTCTGTCAACAGTACAGTGTGTATATTCAATTCGATATTGTTTGCTTATACTTGTTTGTGCCACTACCTTATTCAGGTGTTACTTTACAAGACCTGAATGATTGCTCAGTTCTATGACCTCTCAAAAAAGGAACCCGTGTCTTTTAGAAAGAAGACTGTTCTTAGGATGCAGTTTCTTGGATTTGGTTCAATAAGTGTAAAAAAAAAATATTTTAAAGAAAAGGACAATCTATAATTTTCTCACCTTTAATAGTTCCTATTGCCCAGGTGAATTCTATGATGGGAGACTCTGGATCTACAATATCCCAGCTTGCTGATACTGAATGTAGTTTGCCATTAGTTCTGGTGTGTACATGAATACAACTCTTTGCAATTGGTTGATTGACATCCAAATAATCATGGTCGTCAATGTGAAGATGTTGAACAGCCACGTTGTCAACTGCAAGACCTACAAGGGTATTGGTGATATCAGGGAGCTGTATCAACTGCTTCATGTTTTATCATTAATAATGTGAAGCTTTTTTTTTCAGTAACAACGTATGTTTTGTTGGCAATGTACTCAGACACACACGAACATTTTTAAGTATGTTCGGATACAAACAAGGCGAAACTGATAAAAATCTCAGGTTAGCAGAATTACTTCGTGACATTTCTTTTGATGTGTTAAAGGGAAATTAAATTGAAGTTGACTTGGCATTTCCATCAGGTGACATATTTGTCACACACACAGAAAATAAATACTCATAGAGGTGCCACACAGTTGGGATGTAGAAACAGAAAAGTAATCATATTGACTATCAGTAGGAGGTAAAGGAGTGAAGCCATTAAATCATGACATGTCCATGTGTGTATTTCCTTCAGCTGAAGCCTGTTTCTATTGACAATTTGTGACGTAGTATTGTGGAAAGTCGTGATCAGAATTGTTTAAATACTTGAAAATCTTTACAACCCTAAAGTCTATAGTATTTGAATATTTGTTATAAATATATGTTTTAAACCCTGGCCAGTGTAAAGGCATTCACATACCATTTCTTTCACCAAGCGAACCAATCTTTACCATTGATGACCTCGATTTTGCAGTAAAATAATAGACATGCTCATACCAGTCAACGTCACCATTACCATGACTACCAGTTCGTTGATACAGTTTGAAGACACGATGTAGGCCAGGAATTTGCACGTATCCTTCTTGTGAAAGAATGGGAACACTTGAGTCACGTAGATGGCTGATGTAGAAGGAAACCTTGTATTTTTCACCTTCTGTTGTTGTAATAGTTTGTGACACACTTCCATGTAGGATAAGATACGCACTTCCTGATTGGGCGTCCAGATTTGCAGACTGTATCACATGACCTGTTCCTTCCATCTGCCAGTCTTTGGGAAGGCAGATGACGGAGGGATATTTACAGTCAGTGTCATTATTTTCACTTTGTGTCTCAAAGTCTTCAAAAGAGGGATTAACTACTATATTCGAGTGACTGAGAAGATTGAGTATGTTTTGCGGAGGAGTTGTATCTATGGTAACGCCATTCGAAACCGCTACATCAGACTGCAACCCCGCTGCATCCACCGCAACTACTTTGGAGTAGTACCGTAGGCCTACAGAGAAAATGCAAACAACTTTTAACTATACATTATTGTTTACATGCAAATTTACATGTTAAGTAGAACACACGACGGTGACCAATTTTTCTGAAAACCAATGTTCTTGAGATTTATTTACACCTTGCCAGATGAGAGTTGATATCTGTTTCTTTTTCAATTTGGGTTTTCATCACCTTGTTTTCAAGGGAATTGACAATCTTTCATTTTTCACTTTAGGTAACGAAGTGTTTGGCCGCCAGATTGGATTCTGAAATGGCTTCATTTTTGGATCATTTTTACCTTATTTTGTTTCAAATATTTGCATGGTGACTCCGATTTTATTTCCTTATTTTAATTGAGAATGAATTGAATACTTTAATTTGACAAAGTAACAACAATTAAAAATGTTTAAGAATGTATTTACGAGGCGAATACTACATTTTCAAAGAATAGCATATGTAGATGTTACACGTTCATTAAATCTATAACGAGATAATAATTACCAAGTGTTATAGGTGTTGTGATGTCCGTGGAGTTTGCCAGATGAAGTCCAACGTCTTGACAAGGGAGTACATCTTCATGTCCAGGTTGACTACCAACACACCATAGATAATGATGAATTGAAGAGTGTAAATCCGAAAATCCATGCCATGATGCTGACACAACGATGCTGGAATTTTGATAGTCCACGTCATGAATTCCACGACCATCGTATACAGAGCCAGAGCTTGGTGGTATTGTATCAACCTGGAAGACACGAAATTCTTAAGAAATGTCAGATCCTTGTTGGGGATATACAGATGCTACATATAGTTGATTAACAATCTAGATTTTTGCTTATTTTTGTAAACAGAATAGTTGTCAGGACTCAAGTACTAAACGCTAGTCTGCTAGATTTCCCACGGTAATGGCCAGTCTGAAGCGTAGAAAACGCAGACCACAGGCAATTGTAACTAAATGATATGTTTTCATAAAAGCAGATAAATATGAAATACATGGTTACGTATTTGTGTTCAGATTTTTTTTAGATGGGCAATTTGTTTGACCTAATCAAAGATATCCTTGGGAAGAACTTTTAAGGTCTATGTCAGTGGTGTTGCACTATTCGTCGAGTGGTGAGTGATGATGTGATTAATACCACCACCACCACCACCACCACCACCACCACCACCACCACCACCACGATTCTTTCCCATGGTTTGATTAGGTAAAGATACACATTTTCAAAGAACATATTTATCAAGATATTAGATAAAGGTACTTTGCTCAAGACCTCATTTCGTCACACATATGATCACAATAGGGCTGCAGCTGTACAATCATGTTTTACAGTATAATTGTCACGTACTAATAATTCATGGAAAGTCATTGACAAAAGAACCAAAACAACTGTCTCCATTGTACATTGATTATGGAAACATATGATAACTTAGTATGTAATTACAACAGCGTCTAAAATTTTATCTTACCGTGACGCCATCAGAAGATGCTATTGTATACAGCCCTGCATGATTTACAGCCATGACGTTAGAATAATAGGTATGCCCTGTTTGTAGATTTAGATCTGAAAAGATGACTTTAGATACATTGGCTTCATGGACACTTAAATTGAATGGTCTGACGTCTTCACCTGTAACGTAGAAAGGTATTGTCTATCAGGTGTTTAGGAGTAAAGAATAATTGATTTCGAATGACAAAAAAAATTACAGAGATACCACTTTAGGAAATAATCAACCAACCAACCAACCAACCAACCAACCAACCAACCAATCAATCAATCGATCAATCAAAAACATAGTCTTAATGTCTTTCCTGAATTTCTCAACAGATAGTGCGTTCCATAACAACGGAGTGGCATGTGAAAATGAGCGTTCACCATACAATTTCAGTTTACAATGAAGTACGTGTAGTAATCCTTTATCATTGGAGCGAAGTACACGAGGGACAGGGGTAGTACACATCAGATCCAAGATGTAAACAGGTGCAGTATTGTTAAGTGCCTTGTAGGTGATTAAGAGTACTTTGTACTGTGTGCTACGGTGAACGGGTAACCAATGTAGTTCCATGAGAGTTAATGTGATGTAGTTCGATTTCGTGACGAGTAAAATAATTCTGGCTGCAGAATTTTGAGCTCGTTCAGATCTACAATGATCACTGAATAGTAGTAACATGTTCCGAACTATCAGTCACCGTGCATTGAATTTTCATAAAGTACGTTATTTTTGCTTTGATCCGTCTGCTATTCGAATAACAGTGATTAAGATCATCATACCTTGAATGTGTGAACTGATGGCTACCAAAAAGTGGCTTATTTCATCTTTATCCGGGAATACGTTTTTCCAGGAGACTCCAAGGGTCAAAGGATTACTGGAGTAGTCAATGTCAATAAGGTTACTCCCATCGGTAATATCCTTGACCTGGAAAGAAGGAAATACACTTTAGTTGTACAACTCGTGAGTTATAAGAGTTGTGTTATTTGTTCTGTAATTTGATAGTTGGCCTTTATGTTCACCCTAAGACACAGGCACTCATTAAGAAAACATATTTACCACGAGTTTCTAAAGGTCTTGTCAATGAATAAACTATAATTTGGAAACAGTTAATTCACTGAGTAGTGAAGACAGAGAATTCCTTCCTTTATGGAATATTAAATTTTGTTCTGCTATTGCAAGATTTTACCTTTCGCGACGTTGAAATCGTAGGGTTTGTAATGTCTGCTTGTATTCCATCAGATTCAAAGACTGCATATGTTTGGTCATCATACCATGCCTTCACATAGAACACATACTGTGTATCGTGGTCCAGGGAACCTTGGGAATGCAATACATAACTGGAATAAGTTGACTTGTTGGGATTGTTACTCCAATTTTAGAGTCACGGTATTGTCGTCGTAGTACACGGTTGAATATACTTCAATTGTTGATATAATATATACATTTTAGTAAATGGAGTGGTCATTTTGCGAAGCCTCGAGGTCATGTTTCAGTCTCTAATCGCCAAGTGTTTTCATGACATGGTTGGGCGTTACATATCAAGTTACGTTCTCTCGCTAAAATTGACTTTAGTAGGAGATAAAATGCTTGTTTCTAAAATCTTACTTACCATTTTTCAGTGAGAATACTACAAATGTATCCAAGCCAGCTTCGTGCCATATTCTTTCTTTTGCTGGATCAAGCAATCCGGCACCAGGTGTTTCGCCCTTGCTTCCAGCCGTCCATTCATATCGTTGAATTGCAATACCTATACGTATATAGTAGCAAAATACAACACAAATGGATGTCAGCGTATACGTATTTTAATATGTGTACAAGTACAATAATTAACTGTACTGTATGTAGCAGAATATTATGCAAACACTGAGACAACGCAGATGGATAAAATCTATAGGGAAAGAATTTATCAGTGAGTGAGTGAGTGAGTGAGTGAGTACTAGTGTGAGTGAGTACTAGTGTGAGTGAGTGAGTGAGAAGCTAATGAGTGAAAGTAATGTGGTATATTGCAAAAAATAATAAAATTTGATAAATAAATATATAAATAAATGAATAAGGAATGAACGTGGTATGTGTTAATGGAAAAGATAATAATACATAAATAATAATCATAATGGCAAAAGGTGTCATGAAAATCATACCTGAACCAATATTTCGCCATTTTGCTGCAATGGTGCATGTCGATGGCGTGTAATCATAATCTTTGTAATTGTCGTGGTCATCATGGTAGTCTAACACATCAAATACTTCAATTTGTTGATGGTCGCTATCACCTACAAAAGAAAAACACTTATATGAACGCTTAACGAATGTCTTAAACAAAATATATACCTTTATACATCTGTTGCAATATCATTTTAGTGATTCCATGCATGGTTAGTAGTTCAGTCACTTCACCGAAGTTTTGAAATTTATCTTCTGCAGGCATAACCAAACGTTATCTGCCACAAAGACATAATCAACTGTATCTTTCGAAATGGATACAAACATTTCCATGACAACATCATTATAAATACAGAAATACTGAGTGCATTTTGACAATTACCTGATACATCATTACAAGGTGAATAATCTTCCAGACAAAGCTGATTCTGTGGTGCACACGTACAGTGTCTAGCACATGATTGTACATCACAACGTCGAAGTATCGATAAAACACCACTGGCATCATTCGATCTGACAATCACAAATGTTTCATGAGCTTCGTAGCTTCGTAATCCAACCTGTGAGGAGAAATGAAGTTTATAGCAAGAAACGTTGAGAAAACGCAAATATGTACATGACTAGTCCACAATTATGTATAATTCATAATCGTTTGAAAGTACTGAATGCACATGACTGCTTACCCCATTCACGGCCCATATGGTGCAATATATATGTTCTCCAGGAACAAGATCTCTTATAAGAGGAATCTCCAATGTCTGAACACTTCCTTCGTCGTAATGTGAGACTCCATCAATGTAGTCTGTACTCACACTTAAGCCCTAAGATAAGGAAGAAGTGACAGACACAGAATTATTTAAATGCTACAAATTACAATATTAGTAAACAAAATCAGGTGAAGTATATAAGATTGGTTTCTCTAAGATTCTAGTACAGAGCCCCCAATCAATGCATCTATCTTGAAGTCTAGGTTTACCTGGGTTAAATCCCACAGGCCAAAATTTGTACCAACTGTTACACCGTAATGGCTTATCCCTGAATGCAGGTCTGCAAAGCCTAGCCACGCTAAGTTGACGGAAGCCGATGTATCTCCTTGACTTTGGTGGTACGTCATCCAACCATCCCTGTGGCGTGTCAGACCCGCTGCATGATCAGTTTCAACAGCAAATGTTCCAACAGTCGGCGGGCTCGAATCAATCTGAGATAGAACAGGTTTCCAGTAAGTAATAATATTTGGTCATGATACAGGCTCTATTCATAAGTATTATATAGGGCGATTACTTAGGATATTACAAAATCATATTCAAATTCAAGTAAATAGACCTTATGAAACACATATGTAAGTCAATTGTAATTAACTACCAAATTGCGACAGTAATTGAAAAAACGATACAAGATCTACATAATTATGTAAACAAAAAGTTTTTCTTTCCAATTTTTCTAAACATTGTCCATCTCTTTCGCACATTTTATAAGTCTGTAAAATCTATGGTATTTACCTATTCAAAACCATGTTTATAGTTATAGAAATAACAATTCAAAAATCCAACGCTATACGCTAGTGCGAGTGAAGTTGTTTAAAAACATCGCATTGTTTTCCTGCACAGAACCAGTAAAGTTCATGAATGCATAGCAAAGAAAAATGACAGTGCTTACCAAAATTCCTTCTGTCTCGCTCTCAGTACAAAGTTTAGCAGCATTGCAAGCCACTACCTTAACATAGTAGGTATTACCATCGTGCAGTGTCAAGTTGGTAAAAGTATATTCGCGGACACTTCCTCCGACCTGCAATAGTAGACGATGATTTTTTTTAGTATCAAACACTATCAAGGTTTAGGATAATGCAATAGTAGAAAAGAAAGAAAACATACATAAACAATGTGACAACTGCATCGCAGTTAATGTGGATTAGAAAATCAAAACATCATACCTTGACTGGCGGGATAGACATGTCTGACTGGTGATGTGTAAACACTGACAGCACATGGTTCTCTATTGGACTCTCTGGATCGCTGAATTCCCACTGTATACGTAGGACGGAACGCCATACCTACGAAGAGTGTGTTGAATAATCGAAAGGAGATTCCATTAATTTAGTTCTCATGTCACGGATAACGGAGTATGTAAAAATACTAGTATGTATGTATGTATTTACACAAGAGGAATACTATCGACTTATAGTTCTGTGCACAGTTTTTAGGCTATCGGGTTATTTGCTTACTTTGGTAAGCAGTACTTGGTGCATATGTGAACTTGAAATGTTCCAAAGGGTATTTGTATAATAGGAAGGAAAAAAGTAATCAATAGTATATTGTTAATCCTACCTGTGTGTTTCTTGTTATTGAGCCAACTCTCTCAACGAACTGGATTTTATTTGCTATTGCTGGAGGGGATTGGTCAACTATTATGCCATTTGATGATGATTCGGTATATAGTCCTGATAAAATAATTAGCAACGTGGAGTTACAATACAATTATGACTATTTAGTTCTACGTAAATAATTCGAGTATTTCCGGATCTCTTTCCATCTTATGAGCTGGGTTAGGGGATATCAGCAAGAAACATGTACGAATTTGCTTAATATACTTGCTTAAAGGAGTTTATGATCGATTTCATAATCTTATGTAAAATTTACAAACTTCAAGTTATAAAATTAAAAATACAAGTTTCATACCTGCCCTGTTGTACGCCCTCACTGTCACATATAAAGGAGTGTTGACAGGTAAATTTAGATGGGATATAAAAGCTTTTTCTGTCAGATGCAATCTGATTGGTTCAAATACGTCATCACCACCTGGTGTTGTACCAGCGAACCATTCATAGTGAGAAAGTTGGGTATGAGGATCATGGAAGTTGTACCAATGAGCTGCCAATGTTGTCCTGCAAAACAAATACATATCAAATCTAAAGACAAAAAATAAAGGTATAACAAATGTCGTAAATTCAAATTGGAATTGCCCTCATTAAACGACTTTTCGATATTCTGAATGAAATCTGACAATGGTGCACTGAGAGTCTGGATTAGAAATTTATGAAAGTTTTTGTAGTTTTACCTTGATGATTGAAAGGAGTGGTCAACGTCACTAATCCCATCATACACCATTCCAGCAATTGGTGGTGAGTCATCAGCAATGATACCATCTGATGTCACTGTTGTACATAGATCAGCTGCATTACATGCTGTCACTGTTGTGTAGTATCTTATTCCAGGTTGAAGACCAAGATCTGTGGCCGTCATTTCTGAAGAAATAATTAGTATTGCGCAATTTAAATTCAAACAAGTCTTCATCGAAGACATAGATAAATATTGGTGTCCTTCAGTGGAAATAGATATGGGCTTCAAGATGATTTACGTGTATATATCCAATATTACTTATGTGTATGATTTGAAAAAGAACACACTCACATACCACAAAGCTTAGAATGTGTTATGCCAAAAGGGTTGTTTTTGATACTATAACGATCAAAGTCGGGATCATACCTAACTATACCAGACAAAACTACATACTATATTATGAGATGATACCTAAATCACTAGCATCCCTGTATTATACTTTCTAAGCTGTTGTACAAATAGTTCATTTACATTGTATTGATATTACATGTGTCTGATTTAGTATATTTCTATGCCACAAATATCTTATTTTTATCATTTAGAATGTGCTTGTCCAATATCTCACAATAGTAAAAATACAAAATGTAGCATTCCCAATCCTTCTAAGCTGCTAGGTTTAGTTATGATATTGCAATACTGAGATATACTCATTTCAATAAAGGCAACAATACCTGTCAATATTCCAACGTTATTTTCTTCAATGACGTCATCACATCCGGGACAGCTACCGATTTTAACCGAGTACCCGACAACTGTTGTATGAGGATCGTGGAAGCCATCCCATCTTGCACCGAGCGAATCTAAATTTGTCTTTAAATAGAGAATGTAAACATGATCATAGGACCAAGGTTTTCACTGGGGCCATTGCCACTGCTAATTAACCACTTTTGCGGCATGTCATTTTCTAAACAAATTTCTGGGAAGACTACTATTACTGACCAAGTATAAAATGATTTCTACTGTGATTTGCAAAGCAATATATTGATGGAAGCTACGTTCCATGTTATTGTCCGCAGTGTTGGCATGTACGACTACGATAAGGAGAACCGATAGGTATTAATAGCTGTGACTGTTGGGAGCCAAAGTGGATTTTGAATTATGAAAGACTTGAAGAATCATAGCATTGTATGACATCGGTACCTGGAAATCCTTGTCTGCAGAATCTTCTGACACCACGCCATCATAAATAGCACCCTCCTTTGGTGGTGTGCCGTCGACAACCACACCCCAGGATGTTACTGTGGTCGATAACCCCACACCATTATACGCCTATAATAGAAAATGTCCTTATTTTGTATTACACAATGACTTGATTGGATGTCTCAAATTGCGCGACATACCACATATCACAAGATGACATTTTGCTGTCAGTAATGTGTGTGTCTAAACTTACTTACCTTAACTGTCACGTAGTAAACGTGGCCTTGCAACAACGTCATACTATTGGTATCGTCGGTCAGTATTTCTTTTTGGTTTGTAGCTGTACATGGGAACACATCTGCAATCCCAGGTTTTGATCCTATACACCATTCATAGTAGTCGATTCCTGGGGAAGACAACATTGCATATATTGTATAATGAAGACATATACTTAACCTTATATGATTCTTACAAAATTGTGGAATCTTTGGCCATCATGGTTTATTTTACGAGCCAAGAAACTAAGGGTTGATGTCTCATACCAGCCCCGAAAATTGAAAGTTCAACGGCAAAGGAAAGGAAAAAGATTAGTACATACCACTTTCAACATCATCAAATACTCCATTCCACGTAGCTGGCAGTGATGAGGTAGACGTAACGAAAGAACCTCCAACGTCAATCTCTTTGCCAGAGGTAGTTGGAGGAGTAACATCTACTGTGATTCCATCGGAGATGCTTTCAGCCGAACGTCCAACAAAATCAAATGCTACATTTAGAAATAGAAAGATAGTAATAAATGAAAGCAAATAAGGTTATTACTATGAGCTCCACACGAAGCCAGTGACATGCCAAATGTTATTGTGTGAAATTTATCTAAAAGTGGCAGACGAAAGAGAGCAGGCCTACTTCAAAAACACTTGTATTCAGATGTATCAAAATGCCTCATCTGTTTCAGAATTTTGTCACATAAGACCAATTCTATATTTGATATTCTGAGTTATTAATAATGCTTTTATGCCTTGTACGTTAAGAGAAAGAGAATAATGTATAGTATGTCAGAATTATTACCTTTAACTGTAACGTAATATGTATGACCACCCTGTAAGTACAGATTGTGCACCACAACCCAGTTCGTTACACCGACATCTTTAAAGTTTTTGACATCAACTCCATTAGGCGATGTTCCTATGATAATAAATAATAAATAAAGATTTCCACTGTTATACCCTATTTCAGTAAGAAACAGCTAATTCAACGATGTGATATGAACGATTGTGATGATTACAAGTCTACGTTTTTCTAAGTCTATTTTGAAATAACTCAATGCATCTTTTGATCCATTGATCACATTACGCAACTCACCTACTGCTGTCTCATATTTCCTGATACCAGAATGATGAGTTGTTTGTCCATGTTCTTCAACATCATAGAATTCATCCCAGTGTACTACAAGGTCTGATGTGGATGTCTGTATAGGTACAATAGGTGGAATGAACTTGACAAAAATAATTTTCGGTAGATTAATGGGGCCATATTTTCTTGCGTTTGAAACAGCTAGTATTATTTTCTTTCAACCAATGACAGGTATATATATCTGTAGGTTATTCAATACTGACGTCGGATGTTTCATTGATTATATAACTGCACATTATGCACATCTGTGGCGACCACTGACAAAGAACACAGTCCGGTTATTTCTCGTTTATGAAAAATTAACTGACCTGATAAGTCGCTTTGTTCCACCCAATCCAAACTTTACCATGAGTAGGGGGTGTGAGATCAACAACGACTCCATCAGAACACAAAGATACCTCCGGTAGTATATGCTCTGCTTTCTCGTAGACTTTCAGTGTTTCATTTGCACGTACACAAACGTAATATCTTTGTCCGTGTTGAAGCTGAAGGTTATCAACGTTCACGTAATTGTTCTGTGTTGAGAAGAGAGCATGTGTTGGTTCACATTTATGATTGTGCTGAAAAAAACCCGCTAAAGTGTCTTTTCCGAAATTTCAATAACCATAACTATGAGCATGGCGATACAAGTACAACATGACAACGTAAACAAGACTTTGTGGGTAAGTACGAGATTACAATCTTCTCGAGTAAATGTTATTAGTGGAGCCATGAGAATCACATGGGGGCCATTCTGTTGCTCTGGACCCATGTTTACCATAGACTGTAGACTACCAGACGATTGTTTTTTAAACCTGAATTTTAATCCTAATCCGAACTGGGGTTTTATGTATTTTAATCAGTACAAATTGCAAGACAGTAACAGTACAATTTACCTGTGTTTGTCCACAAGCCAACACTTCAGGTGCATCACACTGATAGGATTTGTATGCCAGACTGTTCCCTGACGTTTGATATGCTCTTCGATCAAGGCCTTCATAAGCTACAATTTTCCATTCGTATACACCGTGTCGTAGAGTTGGCCATACAGCTGACAGCTTATGCTGAGAGAGCGTATACTCAGCATCTGAATATTGCCAATGAGCGTTTTCTTCCAGGATAATATCCCTGAATACAGAAAACGTATGCTGGATATTACAAACGTTTTTTTTTCTGAACCATACGTGCTATCCTCTAAGTTTATGATTTACGCCAACTAATTCATAAAATAGAATTATCTATATCCACTATATCTACTTTCTCACAGTCCGAAGATTTATTCTTACTCGTTAATTTGGCAGTTTCACCAGTTTGTAACCGGGTGTGTAGTCAACGTCTCAAGTCATCTCGTTTCTATATTACAGTTGTCTCTTAAATACATGGGAAAGGGAATGTCGATGTTGATCTGTTATCTATGACAAAACTCACGAAAATCACACACCGACGCTTAACAGAACTCATCAATCCAAACGTAAAGCATATTACATTTTTGTCCGTGATTTTACAGCTATCACAGACAAAAGAAGATATTATAACCTGATGTCCATACGTGTTTGCAAAGTTCAACCACCTGGCAATGGATAATCCTTTCGGTAGAGGCAATGATACAACGCGTTTTTCCTAGTTACTATACAATAACGTGGTTATTCTGTACCTGATACAACATACTCACCTCACTTCTGTCCCATCAAAATCCCCAACACTATCGATCACAATATTCGGTATAACATGTCTTGGATCAAATGCTTCACAATCTTTGATATCTTTGTAAATATCAGAGTACAATCCAGCTTTGTTGTAACCACGCAAACCAAGTCTTATACAATCCGTGAATTCCAACTCATCAGATGGTAACGACACAGTAGCTTGCAACTTGGAAGGAAAATGAATGAATATAGTTTGATCTTTCTATGAATACACACATCCTATTTATTGACAGCATAGCAACCTTCGTGAACTTATTTGGTTTGTGAATCGGTCAAACTAAAAATAGTGTTGCTTGCATGGAACTACCAATGTGATGTGTATTGGTTTATAATATTTCAATCATTTAATTGGGTAATCACAAATATCCCTAATCCATAACGAACCCAAGTACTTGGTCTTGGTGAATGAATCAATCTTTGGCGTACGTATGACAACAGACTTCAAACTTTTCCAACCCTGAATCAGATGACCAAAAACGATGGAAATATTACTTGTTTACTGTAAGTTTTTACGGATATAACAAAAGGATGAACGATCACTCTCTGCAAAGTGCACTCGTGTTGTTGGAGAATTCGAACCAATTCATGAATGTAAATGTCAATCTACTGGCCCAATGACAAACACACGGTCGGTATACCAGAATACATTATCGCGAAATGCTTTTTATTCATCAGGAATCAGCAATTCACTGAAATGTTCTCCTTGTCCTCGTATGAAATTAAATTTGCATTTCTCCCAAATTTGTAAAATATCCTATCAAAACTTACCATATCATTTTCATAATGAATCGAGTTGATTTTTTGCCACGGAAACAATAAATCGCCAAACTCTACCCAGTTTGCAGTGGTCTTAACATTCAAACACCATCCGTAATATTCCAGTGGGTTTTCATCAAGTATATGACTGAGTTCTTGTTGTTCAAATGGATGCCATTCAAAAGTCAATGTTCCACTCTCACTAAAAGTAGATACGGCATAAACATACGATATTACTGATCACATGTGATTAGGTGTAAAGGTAAATGACAAACTCTGAACTAAATATATTATTGGACCGCTAACAAGTGATTACACTTACTTGTAAGAAATATCTTGAATGTCCATCGTTACAGGAGGTTGAGATATTATCCAAAATCCATCACTTACAACCGATTGAAAACATCCATCTGGATGACAAAATCTTACAAATGATCTGTAGTGGTGTCCTGGTAGTAACGATAGTTCGACGACGTTGATATATTGCTGAGTTCCGAAATCATGAAATTCAGTCACGAAGTCCCAAAGTGCGTACGAACTGTTGATAAATTAAGGATATAAAAATAAATGCAATCTGATGACTAATAGCAAAACAGTTGCTCTTAATATGGTAGCTATGAGAACAAAACATCTACTGCATTTTCACGGCACAAAAATACCAAACCAAGCCAATGTTGCAGTTATGCCCCTGGAATCAAACAATTACAGGGAATAAACTAGTATCACTTGCACCCAAAACATAGCGAGAAAAAGCTATGCGCACTATCACATAATATTTGTGCCTATTTCTATGCGGATTATTTACCGATATTTTCTCGCTTGTAAAATACCAAATCAAGCCAAGTCCAAGATTTTAGCCAAATCCAAGATTTTACCTGTTCAAGGTTTCTTCTCTTTGTAATGCCCACTCTGCACGTGTAATGAATTGCAAAAACTCTTCTGCCATCGTCCAGTAAGCAGATACCGAGTTTGTCGATGCTTGGAAATCGATATCCTCTTCACATTTCCCTCGCCTATCATAATCATGGTGTACAGGTGTGTTTGGTCCCCAGTCCGATGCTTTGGTATAACAATAAATGGTAGTGACTTGTCATTAGATGTTGAAGTCATAAAACAGACCAAATAAATTACATTGCCATGCAAAGTCACAAGTAAGTTCAACTTACAGTTATCTAAAGCACACTTTTGACCATCATAGAGCTGGATGTCTTGTAAGATATCTGTACCATCTATGATGACAACACCGTCAGAACTAACAGTCACATTTCCAACTTCTGTCGAAGCTTTAACAGTGACGTAGTATCTCTGTGGGTGTCGAAAAAAAAAGACGGGTGCATTTAAAAGTAATTTGCTTTGTGAATATGAGTCTAGACGTAGACGTTTAACATAAAAATATATATCCCATACCCTCAATACAAACAATGACATATATAACATGAATTTTGATCTGATCCTGTCTCGCCAAGATGTCTGATGAGACACGTTAGATAAAATCGTACTGTATGTTACAAATACCTGAAGGTTGTTCAAGTTCAATCCTTGAAATGTGTGGCTTGAGTTTGATGGCGCAACAGCGATGAAATTCACTGTGTCATCATTCCCTGGAGATGTACCAAGTGCTATTTCATAGAGTATGTCTTGATATGGATGGTGGAATCCTGACCAACGACAATACAGCTCAGTTGTACTCGTCTGAAAGTCGATATCGTCTAGTTCCTACAGTGGAGATATAACGACACCCGAGTCATGATCAATTCTAATAAATTCATTAATTCATGAGCATGGAGGTAATGTGCTTACGGTTATCTTATAGCTGAGTCTAAAGTGGTCTTATTTCTTCTTCTTTTGTTATAATTAGTAGTGTATTTACCCCAATTGCAGAAGCCTCTACCGGGTCCTTTGTCTCGTAGACGTATCCTTCCATTGGCAAAAGTACGTCGTGTCTGTAGGGTTGTGACGTCCCGATGACACTAAGTCCAGCAGTGTTCTCCACCTTAATGGAGACATAGTATACTTGTTGACCATGAAGATGCCAATGTAAAGAAGAGGTTCCTATGGCTACACAGGATGGTGGGGTTGTTGCTGGTTGACAAGGATCACTCGATATGCTTTCTATCGGAGTGAATGGTATAAGATTAGCGCCACCATCGACGTCACCTGAAAAAAGAAGATAGACAACACCGATCATAGTTTAACAGACAGTTATAATGATGGAAACATGTTCTAGTAATAATACTACAGTACTTGGCCTACATCTCACTACAAAGCTTTAACATATGCAATCATTTTACTTTACTATAGAAGTCACGGACATTGCTTAATTAAACGGAGGCGTAGGCCTAGTTGAAGTCTTTTAAATATGGAATGTTAAGTAGGGATCAGATCACACTCAACGACACAGTCTTCTGCAGTATACCAGTCAGGTCAGAAATTCACGAGGACATACATCAAGTCTGTGCAACAACACAGCTTTCATTGGCACTTGCGCCACAATTGTCAAAATGCTATAATTATACTAACCAACAGCAGCATCATAGTTAAGTGGGTCCATGTCTTCGTCATCATAGAACGCCCCCTGTGTCCATCTAGCCACAAGGAACTCCTCATCATGTACATCTACTTCTAGATTTACTAGTAGATCTCCAGAGAAAATAGGAGGCGTGATTTCAACAACCACTGGTCCAATGATCTGTCAATGATTGAGAACACTAATCAATCAATCAATCAATCAATCAATCAATCAATCAATCAATCAATCAATCGATCGATCGATCGATCATTCATTCAATCAATCAATCAATCAATCAATCAATCAATCAATCAATCAATCAATCAATCAATCAATCAATCAATCAATCAATCAATCAATCAATCAATAACAGTCAAACGACCTGGTGTATACAAATGTAGGATAAAGAGAGCTGTTCATAAACTTACAAGGCATTTCCCTTTAGACGAACGTAAACCTTACCTCTTCTTTAGTTAGACCAGCTCTGTTTGTTGACTTTATGACAATGTAAAATTCAACACCTTCACCAAGGTTAGGATGATATCTGAGGAACTCTGTATGTCCTTTAGTTGATGTGAAGGGCATTATATCTGGATTCATTCCAGATGGCGAACTGCTTAAACCAACGTTGTAGTCGAAGACTCCACTCTCTTCGTCTTCTCCCTTCCATAACATGTGGAGCTGAAAGTTGGCAAAGATATGATTGGAACCAGAAAACAAAATTACATGATGACCCTTTTCCAATTTATAACCTTACATGCGAGGATTTTCAAATCAAAGCATGAACAACATTGAATTTAAATGAACAACTGTACTTTTAAATGACAGAGATTGGTTTTACTTGAAGAATTAATTTTGAGAACTTACATGGTTTTCCTTTCGTAGAAACCAACGGACACGGTAGCTACCGAATGAGATGCACGTTGAGTCTGAGAATGTGATGTACGTATTGTTTACACCGGTGTCGAGAATCAGGTATAAATCGATTGACGTTGAAATTACAGCAATATCTCTGTTAAAACCAAGGGATTAAAGTGATTAAGTATAATTGTGTATTCATTAATACAACTGGACTTACCGCTCTGTGCCAAAACTTATGATATACTTAACACGTTCCACACACAACTCGAAGTAAAATCAACGGTGTCTTGCTCTGCAACTAAATTAACCATTTCTTGTACCATGATTCCATCAATACATACGGTTAAAAAACTTACAATGAACAAAAAATGTCAAAGTCATCTGACAATGGCCATGAATGTTGATTCAATGATTGATGAGTGACACTATAATAAGACTCAAATGTCCAGGATCGTATTAAATGGTCCCTGGTGGACTATTTATTACCTGCATACTTGTGACACATTCATAATTGGTTGACGATATCTTCGTTCATTGACGAACCAGTATGAACCGCTAGCATCTTTTAGGATCCCAGGCTTTCTATACAGTTCGTCAATTTCAACAAGGCTAATACTTGGTTCAGTGATATCTATGGTAACACCGTCAGAACACACTGGCAGTGATGGCTCCAAAGCTTTGTTGTATGCAATCACTGTACAGTGGTACTTGCCGGGACCTGGAGCTGTCCATTGAGTATGTGTCGATGTTGTATTCTGCAGCTGTAAGAAACCACATTCATTTATCTTTGTGTTGTAATCATAGTTTAGGCTAGGACGTCGTTAAATTGAGGAGGCAGTATAGTGTTATGTATGGGAGATGATACCAAATAATAATGAATATACATATACAGACTCTCACATTGACCGAACTATTTTAGGGTAGACTTGAATGCGTCCAAATATTCACCAGTTTTACATCAATCAGGGTAGCTCAAAGCTCTTGTTCTGAACAACGTTCATGTTCAAACAGACTCATTTCTCGCATTTTGCTATCTCAATTTTCGTATTGTTTTCTTTGGTTTATATTTTATCCGATTCCAATCATGTCAATCCAAGACTGTATGTAGGTATAGAGTTATTCATTCAGAACTCTCGCACGACACTGACATAGTTCCTGTATCTGTATTACATTTCATATACTTACAGGATATTGAGTGGGAAATGATATATTGCTGTACTCCTCCAGACAACTTTCTCCGAAATGATAAACATACATCATGATGCCGCTTTCCCTGTCAAAGAATCCATCCCACGAAGCGAATATCTCATAGTCTTGCTGGAAGTCAAGATCTACTTCACCAGGTCTACTGTCATGAATACTGCCCTGATGGGGTGGACTTGTGTCAACGCTGATCTGAAAAGGAAATTTCAAATGCTTTGTTTGAGCTATGCGACAACGATAATCATGGCTCTAAATACTGTTGGAGATCTTACTAGAAGGTAAGGTGTGCAGATTCAATATTCGGATTGGATTCACCTCTTGCATTTGTATTTCTTGCAGAGGGCAATCTGATAAAGACATAGACTACATGAAAGACACCGCACGTCGCTATTATAAAACATATGACATAAACATATCTATCGAGCACGTACTCAATCCAGTATATAACTATTACGTCTGATGACCAATCGGCATAGCTTTACTTTTACAAGTCAAAACCATATACCTGGCTGCGCATTTGCATATTCCACACACGGCACACAATTAAGATGTAGTGCAAGTTTTCGTAGAAACTGTTACAGAGACTCGCGATGTCCTTCATAAGTAGTCATTGTTAGTATTACAATGTATATCAAATCATCACCCTCTGCAAGAGACAGTCACATGCAACAATTATATTACACGTGAATGTATGCTGCAAAATCAATCTCGTATAGTCAGTCGTTCTGACTCAGATCTGCACAGCTAACGTATTTGTAATGGAATGCAAGGTAAAACTGTTACATTGGTTGTAGATTGTATCTGGAATTTCAGGCAGTGCCGCAGTGGCATACTAATAGCATTAGTGCTAATCAAAACTTTCGTTTCCGGCAAATCATACAACTTTTACGCCTCTCAGGATATGATGCAATATTTGACAGGTAGAAACCTGGCATGGCCTGATGTAGCCTTGTGCTAGAAACATAACTACAAGACATCAATGGTTACAGTTGTTTGCATGAAGATTACCTGAAACTGACGTGTTGTTTGCAGTCTGGCGTTGTTGGTGACTGTGATAGTAATAATATAATCATAATCATGGGTTCCTATGGGAATGCTCATCTTACTGTAATCCAGTGGAATCTCATAGTTTCTATAGTTACACTCCTTGTCCTTGGGTATACAAGCACAGTCTGGTGGATCACATTCCGGATTAAGAGCCTTAGGATTTGTACCATATATGGTATTGATTAGTTTTCAAAATCTCAACAATATATATATAGCTTAGATATACATAATTCCACGAATAATTATTTCATAAGGGCTTTAATCCTTCAATGAAAATATCCGTTAATAATGAAAACGAAAATGAATCCCCAAGGGCAATACGTCGCTATACCTCTCGTTCTCTCTAATTCCAAGCTACTTGCCCTACACTATATGTAATATGACTGTTTGTCATATCATTCCCTGTATTGGCTCCTTCTATAAATGACATCTAGTATCCTATACTCACTGATGGTTTTCTCACAGCTACAGTACCATTTCCATGTACTATATCTTCATCTTCCATGTCATGCAATGCCCAATGAATTGTGTACAAACCACTGTGGTCATCAAACGCTTCAAAAATGACCCTTGAACAGAAGTGAAAGCAATACGTCATTATCGATCGCAATTAATTCTTCATACCTGCAATCCCATGAGTGTCAAACTGGCCACAGTGACTAATCTGCTACATTGTTCGAAATATTAAAATTTACAGGCACTACTAACCGAGGATGCTAATAAAGATGCAAAGTATACATACAGAACGTTACTTAAGATGAACATAAAAATACGCTACAGATGATAAAACAACCACTTCTAGTATTAAAATGTTATCAGTGAAAATCTGAAAGCTGCAAATGGATTAAGACTTTGAAAATAAAATTGTACCAAAATAGCATATGGCAAATGATGCATCCCTATGTGACGCAATATTATTCTGTGATGCACCACTGTCATATGCAAACATGAACATAGGGACTTTCTCAATACATTTCTGACACCAACCTCATATTGTAGAGATCTGTAGAATCATGGACAGCCAAAAACGTGACTCCGTCCTTAGTCAGATATATGTCGCCAAGTACAGGAGGAGAAGAATCAATGTGAACTGTTACGTTGTCAGTAGCTGCATTGCCCATAACATCGAACACCTTCACCCAAATTCGAACGGTATCACCATCAGCACGAGGAATGTCCAGCTCTATTTCTTCATCCTGCAATCAAGTACGGGGTTAATTAATATAATTGTCCAGGCTTGTACTGCAATCATTGTCTCCTATTATCCAAGTTAAAGCAACAGTTAGCAACATCATAGCGTCACGACAAGAAGAATTAGAGTAGTTGGATTTACTGACTGGATAAGAATAATTTGTATTATACATCACCTGTCACCAATCTCGCATTCTGATTAGTCGAGAACCCTGCAGATATGCAGGGTTATTTTTCACAGCAGCCGTACGCGTATTTTAAGCTTGTTGTATCACGTGGTCACTGTACGTAGTTCCCCCGTGTAAACAAACATCACAGATGACTAGAAATTCAGCTACAACGCACTATTTCGAATGCAAATTTAGTTTTAAACGTACAAAATATAATCGTTGTATACTATACATTTTAATAACTTGTTACAGGGGAATTGTTTATCTCGAAGGATAATCCTCGAAATATTAATGTGTAATGTGAATTGCCATAATTCATACCAGGGTAGTTTAATATATTAAAGGTGGTCGATTTTTTATTCAAATTAGAAGTTGTGATAGGAAAAACGGACAATGGTAATTAAAAATAAAATGAAATCTTTGAAATCATTCCGTTTTGTTTTCAGTGTTATTTTGGGGAAGGAAATCTTACTAATATTTGCTGAAAACTATGATTATTTAACAGTAATAAAACCAAATAATTGCGTATGGATTAACCAACTTTGGCATTATTCAATTATTGGCCACTACTTCCGGGGCTTGTCAGCATTTTATTCATACAGTCAGTCTAAATGACATTTGCAATCGATTTAAGAGAATCATGTAAGATAAAAATACAAATAACGTAGAATTCTAGTACACAATATTCATGAAAATGTTGATCTTTTAAATTCGATATTACTGTACTCACTAAGAAGTTTTCAACAGTTGTATAATCAGCAGGTGATGATAAAGTATCTCCTCCTTGATGATCGACACTAAATGAAATGAGTGCACTGACTGTTCCATTGGCATTTGGTATGGCCTGACGTGACCTAGTGACAGGTGGCTGTCCAACCGGATCGTCATACTCGTCATCAATGTAATATAAATGGTCAATGTTAATCGAGCCAAGGAATCCATTCAGGTGATGATGCTCATTTTTGAAGTGGCCTGGCCATTTAACATGTACCTGTAATATTTTAAGAAGCTATGTGATTACTTAGACTAACAAACTCACTGTTTTGTTTTCCCACACACGTAGGTTTACGATTGTCTAAAAGGCCCGTTTAGAATATATTGTGTGTGCCATAGTCAAATAAACACACACACACACACACACATACATGATTTCGATGTGCTTGATGTAAGAACACAGAAGACTTCCAAGATTTATGAAAAACAACCTTAAAAGAAAAAAAAATATGTTAAAATAATGTGTCTTTAAAATTTCATTTTAAAGCAAAGAGGCGCCGATAAAATGACTATATCATATGCATATCTTATATATTTTAAACATGACACTTTACAGCATTCTCACCTTAGGACGTACTGGTAGAGAGTCGTGTGTATCTGTTTGCCATACCAGGTCAGAATCTTTTGAAGCCGATGCAACCCATAATGGATAATGTCCGATCTGGTCTAATTCAACAGAATACGTATCGTCGAATAACACATACCGTATAGCAGATTTGTGGTTCTCGGCATTGTCAGTAACAGTTAATTCTACACAATAATTGCCTAGGGAGGAAATCAAGAACGTGAAATAGTTACTATCAAACCAGAGTGACTTTAGCAATAATGGCGACACAATGTTTTTTACGTCTCACACAAAGCTTTTTGTTCGGAATCACGTGAAACAAAATACAGACACTGATAGGGCGTAAGCAAATAAAATGAAACATTTATCTCACTGTCAACATAAATAAACATCACTGTCAGATGAAACAATTGCAAGGAAGATTGAAACTCTATGACTACAAGGTACATTAGACCAGGGGAGCCCAGTTTTGTTGTTGTTAACTTTCGTCATATATGAGAGAGAGAGAGAGAGAGAGAGAGAGAGAGAGAGAGAGAGAGAGAGAGAGAGAGAGAGAGAGAGAGAGAGAGAGAGAGAGAGAGAGAGAGAGAGATACTACTGGCATTTAAAAGGGATAGAGAACAGTGAGTGACAGCCTATGTTGATTCTTAATTATTAGTATACATCATGACGGATTTGTAGCATGTTTACCACTTTAGATGGTTAAAATACTGAAATATATTTACTCTATATATAGTAACAATTACCTGGGTCAGTAACAGTAATTGAGCAATGGGATGCTGGTGCTTCCTCCTCACATATTTTAGCATTGGTTTCGCTAGTATCACATGTGAGTTCACCGTTATTAGACTGGGTTGGCATGACCTTAACTCTGTACTTGTTAATTCTTGATAAATCATCTTCCCATCCAGACCATGTAATCCGTAAGGTAGCCTGTCAAAATGTATCATCGTTCAAAAAATTGAACTCTGAGCTATTATTCCTATTTGACATTCCAACTATTTTATGTTGTTGTAAATATCTACTTAAAATAATGTTGTAGCTGCAACCTTCCGTTATACCCTAAAAGGGAGAGATTATATATGTATACTGTAAACGACAACAAAGAAAAGAAATGTAAGTTTACAAAACGTAGTACTAATACAATTTTCAATGAATCAATGTTCATTTGCCAAATGCGTGTACATTATTAAGACTATACTTTCTCAACCTGCTATTTCATAAGGTATTCCTGTCATTGATATACTGTATACCAAGTACTCGTCGTCAGATTAAGGAACAAGCCGAATTTACGGGGGGGGGGCTCAGAAGAAGATGGGAGGGAGGAGGAAGGAAAAAAATGGAGGTTTGATCGTAAAGGGATGGCTCGAATATTCTGATGTCCCGAAAGGGGGCCACGAAAAAAGTTTGGTCATGAACCACAGTAAACCTCAGTAGCAGTCGTTTACCAAATATATTTGCAAATTTTCCTGCGGTTTTGCTGCAGTAAATTCAACATTACCGAACTAGTCATACAGAAACCATATTTACACATACTAACCTGTTTGGTAAATGGTGGTCCTCTATCCAACATCACATTGGCGCAAGTAGTTGTTACAGCACATTGATATGGCAGGTCAGTATCGAAAATAAAACTCGCAGTGTAAGATAATGTTCTACCCCTGTAAGTCTCTCTTCTCCGGCTACTTGGGGTCGGATGTCCCGTCAGATCAATAAACCCACCATTGGTTGCCCTGATTGTCACACCGACCCTGTCCAAATTGCAGAAACATCATGTAACAATGTGTAACGCTTAATGTCATCATCGATTTCAACATTGCCTTGTACTGTATTTATGTATTCTGTATTAAAGTATTTTACACATTGAATTTGTTTCACTCTTCACAAAAAGGTCGACATGTAGATAATTAAGTTTACAAATGATAATTAAAGCATACACATGTAACAATTTTTGAATTTAATGAACATATACGTTTCTTGGCAAATGATATTCCTTTAGTGGCACACCCCGTCTTTATTTTAAGATGCTGCCACCCTAAAGACGCAAGCACGTCCTTCAACTTTGGACTTAGGTGATTCGAATATGTATAGCGCGGTCATAGCATACTATCATGTTGCCTAGTTCCGGGTTCTCTAAAGCCGCGAGTTTAGAATCGTATACAGGGACAGTACTGTTTGTTTTTATTAGCAAATGCAATGGTGTATATTCTATTTATTAGGAGATTAATGTAAAATTTATTCGAGGACGTTCTAAAACCCGTACCTCCCAATTTCTGCGGGTGTTTTATTCTTACGCAAATTCAACTACCATTACTAGCATTGCCCGTCGCCCCTGTACAGATTCGATGTATTTGTCAAAGAGCAAACTCAAATTAGCCAAATGTTACAGGTAATGCGCATGCCATTTTGATAAAGGTATTCGAAGAAGTATGTTTTTTTTTAGTTTTGTATGGTTGACATCAACCACACAGAGTAAAATACAATATAATTTGAGACAAGGTTAATGTGAACGCATACCTTTAATCTTGAACTTTGACCCTGGGAATCTACTGTGACCCTATTGTGCCAAATGGCAGTTACCCTTTAATATAATGCGAATGTCATAGGTCAGTGTGACTTAAAGTCTTACTTCTATAAACATACTTGAATGATGTATGTCAATACAATTCGACCTTGAAAATGAAAGTAAGTCTAAAGTCTATAAATACAGGTACATACATTTAAATTGAGTTTCTATGAACATTTATGAACAGAAATTTCGAACTTTATTGAACACATTCCGTTTTGAGGTTTACGATGAAGCTCAAGATCAAACTTCGAAGCCTATGAGGAAGGTTTCTTTCTCTTACCTCTTTGGCCATAATTGTCAATGTCGTGAAATGACGTGGCGTATTTATATACCATAGAGTATCTCACAATTTACGTTAGTTTCAAATTTAGTTCTTGATGTCACAGATATAGCTGTCCACGGATAGCCCATGGCTCATTCCTATAGCAACCCAATGCTGTTCCTTTTACTTTGGGTCCAACGAGACCTCTGTTGAGGGAGCACGTAGGAAGCGGTTGGGCAAAAATGCATTGACATTGACATTGATAACATTTATCATACAGTTTGTATATCCCTAAAAGGTGTGTTTTCATGTTAAAATGGCTAGGGTTTTAGCATAGTTTTACATTGTCATGGAACTTTAATCTGATTGGTCAAATGGCAGAGGAGAAGTAGAGATTAAACGCAAATGCTGGTGACATTATTTTTCATACCCTTAATAAAAAAATATCAACGAAACCTCATACAAATAAAAAAGCAAATTGTGAAATCCAAGGAATACGTTTGCCTTTTAAAAGAAAATGGGAGATACGATCCCAAAAGCAAACATATTTGACCATTTGTTGGACCCGTATGATCGATGCCAGAACAAACAACAATACCCCCAAAAAACAAAACAAAAACAAAACAAAACCCAACAACAACAACAACAACAACAACAACAACAACAACAACAAATACACAAAAAACCCACCAAAACCATGCACATAGCTATAGTACATTGGCATAAAGAAGAAACATGGAGATACATACCTATCACCATGCTGGAAGGTATGTGTTATGTCGTCGGATATACTGTAACTTTTTGGACTTCTCAGTGGATTAAGATAACTCAGTGAACGCCCGTTGCCGGTATGAGTGTTTTGATCTGCCATATTCCATGATCGACTGTTGCCTTTCAAATGAAAATTAATTTGATCAGTCATTCATCAGCCAGATTGTCAAAGTTATTTCATTTACTCTACCTCACTGAGGTCACTCCATGAATGGTTGACAAATGTGTTACTAACTTTGTAGCATTTTCTCTCTCAAATCATTAAATGTGTCCTATTTATTAATCACTCTTATACTAAATAGTGTGACATTTAGCTTAAAGATAGGTGCATATTTTTTTTTTAATAGTTGTAGTATTGCAAAAACATAATTTTTATCTTTTAGAATCAAAAAGTACTACATACCGTAACGAATTATATAAGCAATAATACAACCAATCTGTTGTTACTGTATCGTGAGGTGTCCTTTTTGCAATGTCATTGGCTATTTATTATAACAGTTTTTTAAAAACCTGTTAATATTGCTGGTACCACTGATACGAACCAAACGACCACTATATGAAACGTGTTTATACAAGCATGTGTATGATATATAATGGGATTATTGGAGATTATGCATGCATGTAGAAATCTTAATTTACCTTCTGATGTTATAGTGTATGAAGATGAAGAACTAGTCAATCCGACTGCAAAATTGTGTACGTATCCAGGACGAGTTGGAAAGCTGTTGGCTCCTGTAAACTGTGCTGACCATGTTACTTGTAACGTATTCATATTTAGAGTGTTAAGGTAGAGCACAAGACCTGCAGAACTGACTTGGACATCTTTTGCTCCTCCATTTGCTGATCTTAACGTTGCAAGTCCGCTTAAAATATCGCTGTATTTAGAAACTTAGAATTGAAATAAAAATGCAATTAAACTTCTTTTTACCTCCCTTAAGGGTATTGACGGTATTAACAGGTGTCTGTCTGTCTGTCTGTCTGTATGTATGTATGTATGTATGTATGTATGTATGTATGTATGTATGTATGTATGTATGTATGTATGTATGTATGTATGCATGCATGTCTGTCTGTCTGTCTGTCTGTCTGTCTGTCTGTTTGTGCGTGTGTGTGTGATCATTTTCCTATGTATGTATGTATGTATGTATGTATGTATGTATGTATGTATGTATGTATGTATGTATGTATGTATGTATGTCTGTCTGTGTGTGCGTGTGTGTATGTATGTATGTATGTATGTATGTATGTATGTATGTATGTATGTATGTATGTCTGCCTGTCTGTCTGTCTGTGTGTGTGTGCGTGTGTGTATGTATGTATGTATGTATGTATGTATGTATGTATGTATGTATGTATGTATGTACGTACGTACGTACGTATGTATGTCTGTCTGTCTATCTGTCTGTCTGTCTGTTTGTGCGTGTGTGTGTGTGATCATTTTCCTAAAAAACGGCTGGCTTAATTACAATCAAATTTGCTACAAATCTTCCATATGCTAATGGCAAGAACTGATTAGATTTTGGTAAACATCCAATGAACATTAATTAGTTATTTGCATAATTAATGGTTTTGAGTAAATAGGCTATATCTTTGGAACGCATAGTTCAAATTCAATATAATTTGGTGCATATGTTAACTATAACATGGCACATATGTGCTATAAGGTTTGTTGATTTAACTTAAAGCTTTTATGAATAATTTGCATAATGAACAACGTTCGTTAATTCCGGTTTATCTTTAAGAATGCAAGCTTCAAATGTCATATAATCTGGTATAAATATACCAACCATGACAATGCGCACAAATTTGTTGACATAGCCTTTACTTTTAATGAGTAATTTGAATAATTAATGATCTTCAATTAAGCTATATCTTTGGAATGCACGTTTCAAATTCCACATAACTTGGCGCAATTACACATCAACCATGACAAAGCGTACATCCTGTAAAGCCTGTTGATATAGTTTTTAATTTTATGACTAATTTGCATAATAAATGAATTTCAGTAATTAGGCTATTTCTTGAGAATTAACACTTCAAATTTCAGATAATTTTGTACATGTATTAATGGTCGATGGTAAAGAAGTGCAAGTGTCATTTAAAGCTTGATGTAATTTATAATCTTTATGGTTAATTTGCATAATCAATGTTTTTTGAATAATTATAATTAGGCAATATGTTAACTGTGCAAGCTTCAGATTTCATTTCGTTTGATATAATTAATAATTAATGGTACATCATGTATAATAGCTATACTTTAATATAATTTTGTATTTGAACAATGTGTGTAGGCCCAAAAATATATGGTTTGACCCTTACGGGTGGCAGTCAGTTTAAATCTGGTTTCAAGATTAATGTATAATCTTGTGGAGTCCTATTCCAAAATTATATAGCGTGACTGTATGAAAATGGCCAAGATGGCGTTTTATGTACATATATATGACACCCCGTCTTTCGTAGAAAATTTAACTTCAGTGTGTGAAGTTCTAAACCAACACAGGAAAATAGAAAGGGGTAAATTAAAAATAGTCACACTATAGACGTTAAACACTCACTTGTGAGACAGTCGTTACCCGAGAAACCATTTGTACACCGACACGTAGATGGAGGTCCATTAGAATTACACGTACCGGGATAGCAAAATGACCGACCACTCCCACGAAGCCAGTTACATTTCTCTGTATTGACAATGCGACATTGTTTGAGTGAACTGTATAGATGTTCACCTTAATGTTCAGAAATCGTACTATACGAACAGGTAGAGAGACATTAATTATGGTCATGTTTGAATCCCTCGGTGCACGCACACAAGATTGACAAAAGCAAAATGTCAAATGTCACATATAGTAAATATGACAACTCAATTCGTTGATCCAGGTGTATTAGATGAGTATCACTGTGATTTGTCCTATCTCATAATATATATCTAAGAGCTCACAAGTATCCGGTTTGAACATGTTTAATTTAATGATATCTCGGCAGATAACAGTTTGCGATTTTAAACATGACAATCTCAAAACTTGTGAACATGTATTTCATTAAAACTGACTTTACCTTGACATCTTCCGTTGCGAACACTGCCACGACTCAGCAGAGCATAGGCTGATTCCCTTGGACCCAGAGTATATTCACATTCAAGACAGTAGTGATTACTTGATGTTGAGCATCGAACGTTACCAGCCGCACAGTGGCTTATACCCCTACAAGCTAGAATAAACAAATTTAGCAATTGATTATTTATTTCAGTTATCACTTTTAATGTTGAAATTCTGTCTGTCTGCCTGTTCGAATATGCCATGCAAGATTGTGAAATGAAGAGATATGCACATGTCGTCTATAGTTTGCCCTAGTTTATGCAAGGCGAGGTAGACAGTGATAAATGAGTGTGATATTGCTATCCACAGACAAATGAATGAACGGACATGGCTCATTCCTTTGGGTCTCTCCGGACTTTGCTAGTTTGGGCTAATCCATAAATGTATATAAGAATGATTTGGTACCAATCAACACATCTAGGCGGAATTTTGTCTCACTCTCATACTGAATTTGTTATAGCCAAGGCACACGAACGTGGTTACAATAACAACATGTTTTAAAGTGATCAAAATCGGTGTATGTGTATATCATTGAATAATTTAAAAATGCAAACCATGATTAATTAAGTAAAGTTAAAGCACTTATGAGTCATGAAAAGTTAGTGCCTATCACATATGTATGTCTTCTAGGTCTTTTAAGGCAACGGTGGACCAATGTGAGAACAATTAAGGTGAAACATTACTATAGTTTCCATGTTGTGTTTTATGGCAATCGCACACACTTTATATGATGTAAAATCATGAATTGACTCTTCAAAACCCAAAGTTTACGAAAATACGAAAATACTGTTATTTCCTGGAGTGGGGTTCCCCATTAAGGAAGATTGTGTGACAGTATACTGAATATATATGTTGATTATGAAGTCTGTAAATATTAGTACCTGAACATCTGGATCCATCGCAGAAGCCATAACACTCAGTCTGGTAATATTCGGTGTAGTACGTTGTGGAATACCGTATTTTGTATCTGTGTCTAGTCCTGGTAAATATATATAGAGATATATGAGTTTGTCGTTTGTCTTTTCCAATGTCAGGAAAGCCGAGTTTTCGTATAGGATAGGTGCCACAAGCATTTGAGAAAACACACTCACACAACTGTAATTAGCTCACAGATATAACTCGAACTGGTCTTATTACAAGTAAATAGAATAAAAAATACGACACTATATACAGCAAAAATGCTTCTACTAAAATATGGCAATATTTAAGAAAATTGTAAATGATGAATTGTAATTAGAAAAATATATTTATTGTTTATCTGATCATTATGAAATATCAACATCATCTTATAATTTTTTTCTTCTGTTATTGTAATAATAATTTGATTGTTCGATGAAGGAAATTGGGAGATTATAAACATAAATCAAGAACGAGAAGCCAGCCATGCTATTGGTAACTATACTCACAGATTCGATTATGACTCGACTATATTAAGGAGACTCGATAATTATTTAACGACATCACTGGTTCTAAGTTACGACACCACTGGTTCTAGGTTAATTTGCTTAGGTATAATCAAAATCTGACAACAAGTGTGGGGCCCTCAGTAATTTAGGAAGTAGAGCCTTAAGTAGAAATGTAATGCTATTTATATATACAGGGTATTTTAGCGCATATCATCCAGGTCATATATATTGTTTCATTCATTTAAATACTTCCACATAGATACAAGGAGAGAGAACATAAAAGTAAATTTAAAAAGTATGCAAATGGAAGTGTTAAAATATCCTTAAATATAATAATTTTCGAGGACAGGACAGACAGATATTCACAAGCAAACACACACACATGTGGACAGACAGTCAGAGACAGACATTTAGATAGACACCACAGAAATTGACGACGGGTAGACGGAGATATGGAACTATAACATGGGCATCCCCGTTGGAGCCAGAACAAATATAATATTTTTCAAAATCTACATTTTGAAGTATTACCTGTATTTAGAACAGTCTTTCCATCCTACTACTCCACAGTTATATGTAGTCCTAGACTGAAACGATACACGGGTCGAACGTGATGACTCTCGTGATTTCTGTCTCGAATAGGTACACTGGTTTGGCCTATTTTAATGAAAAAACATGTTTGTTAAAATAAAAATGCTTTGCATGTATCCAGTTGATTAAATCAGAGAACTCATACTCATGGCATGTTCACACGCAGATAAATATGACAAATGCTGAACCGGTGCAACTTTGTATGTATGTATGTATGTATGTATGTATGTATGTATGTATGTATGTATGTATGTATGTATGTATGTATGTATGTATGTCTGTGTGTGTGTGTGTATGTATGTATGTATGTATGTATGTATGTATGTCTGTCTGTCTGTATGTATGTATGTATGTATGTATTCATGTGTGTATGTATGTATGTATGTATGTCTGTGTGTATGTATGTATGTATGTATGTATGTATGTATGTATGTATGTATGTATGTACGTACGTATGTACGTATGTACGTACGTATGTATGTATGTATGTATGTATGTATGTATGTATGTATGTGTGTGTGTGTGTGTATGTATGTATGTATGTATGTATGTATATGTATGTATGCATTTATTTCTGTATGTATGTGTGTCTCAACATCTTTCATATGGTAATGACAAGAACTGAATAGATTTTGGTAACCATCTAATGAATATTAATTAGTCATTTGCATTCTGGATTTCTACCTTTCTTAAGGAGAGGTTATCTTTTAGGGATGAAAGGTCTGTGTGTGTGTGTGTGTGTGTGTGTGTGTGTGTGTGTGTGTGAGTATGTATGTCTGCCTGCCTGCCTGCCTGTCTGTCTGTCTGTCTCATCGTTTTCTCAACCAGATTTAAACTGAATGACTTCCTTAAGGGTAAAGTCTTTAGCTTTTCGTTACTAGACACAATAACTGTTGGAATGCAACAGAACATATGCGATTTCTTATGTTTCAAGTATTACCAGATTTAATTGAATTTGACGAGTGCATTATTACGATATAGCCTATACGGCTTCCATTCAGTTATTTCCACGAAGGTCAACGTTGAGGTCAAATATAATGACATGAACAGAGAGGCAACCCCTTATAATATAGGAGTATACACTTGAATACTGTCTTTTAGTTCTGGAGATGCTTTGAAAGTAGATTATTGCGCCAAATATTGCTATTATTCAATACAAAATATGAGTGCCATCAATAATATATATGTATTTTTCTCTTGTTGTGTATTGCATATAAATATGATTTACAAGAAATTGAAAATCACACTTGAACGATGTCTCTATAATGCCCGGGATTTCTATGGCAAGTAAGGCCGCCATGCTGTAAAATTAAATGATGTCCTGAAACAGGCTGACATTTTCTTTAAAATATACATATTTTGTTTACTTTTTGTTTAGTTTGTTTGGTTGTTTGTCTAGCTATCTATCTCTCTGTTTGTTTGTTTGTTTGTTTGTTTGTCTGTTTGTTTGTTTGTTTTTGAGATGGGGATGGATTTTTATCTGCGGTTAAAAATCCTGCAGATTCACTGATGTACTTACCAAGGCCTAACTATTTGCAGCTGCACACCAAAATACAGGACTAGAAGAAAGAGATGCTTTGTTGACCCCATTGTCGTATTTCAGCAATAGGACTGCCAATCTTCGTGACTGCAACTCTGAAAGCAAACAAGAAATTGCAAAGAGAATAGAATAGAATAGAATAGAATAGAATAGAATAGAATAGAATAGAATAGAATAGAATACAAGTCAAGGTCATTGTAAATCGCTCTGTCCATCGACGACATTGGTTAGGTCAGAGGACCTCTTGGAATAAAGACTTATATGATGGGTCCAAACTAAATAAAAAAATATAATTGTGAAAAAACTTCTGTTTGCAATTTTTTGGACCATCAATGAGTTTAATTATTTCGGCAGGCAAATGTTATTTACACGGATTCATGGTAGGTTTCCGCTTTCGTTAAGTGCAAATGATTACACTCTCAACCCTGAGCGCAGTCAGCGAGGACATTGAGTTGGTTATTAAGCTGTATTGTCAACTACAGGTTGTGTAATAATTTCTTTAAAAGTTTTATTTGAGGGAGGGAGGGAGGAATGGAGGGTGGGCGGGCGAGCATATGGAAGACCGGTGAGGACAGCGACTGTCATATAAATGTTATTGCTACAATAATAGTGTATATATATATATATATATATATATATATATATATATATATATATATATATATATATATATATATATATATATATATATATATATATATATATATATATATATATATATGTTAATCACAACAATGTACATATGTCCTATGCGGTTTGGAGACATAACGTTTACTTTTAATGTGTAATTTGATTGATTAATGATGTTCAGAAATTAAGCTATATCTTGAGAATGCACGCTTCAAATCATATATAATTTGGCAAATACATAACAAATCACAATAAAGCCCGTGTTTTTATGTGCCAATTGATTTTCATAATTGATGATTTTGGTAATTAGGCTATATCTTTAGAATGCAACTTTTAAATTTAATATATTTTGGTAAAACCATAGCGAAGCACATATTTGTTAGAAGTTTGTGAAAAGTACTTTTTTCCATATGAAATTTTGCTGAAGTTCACAGCTAGCTGCATATTATATAATACATTCAAAACTCAGTGGCTATGGGTTCACACCAAATGTTCCTTTGACAATGACATTAGTTGTATTTGAAGATGTAGGCAATCTGCCTTAAAGACAAAGATTAGAACAGGAAAAAAGAGCTCAAATATCAGTCAGAGAAGTCAACTCCTGGAGGTAGTCCTGGCAAGGATATCATGTGTAAATATTGTACCCATATGACTGAAACTGGAAGTGAACCATAAATGGATTACATACAAGTATCCAAACTCAAAGGAAGCACATACCATTATGGTAAAATGCATCTTTGAGGAACTTCATAAGGCTAAGTAAGTTACAATCATTCGTAGTGTGTCGTTTCAATGACGAATTAATTACTGGTGACATAGTTTGTGGATGTGGCAGTTTTACATTTATCTCTAGAATGAACAATTCTCTTTGTGATATCATCATCATCATCATCATCATCATCATCATCATCATCATCATCATCATCATCATCATCAGCATCATCATCAATTAATCTATCTATACGTTTATTTGAGTATACATAAACACTGGAATGAATAGTTCACCCCAGGATCTATGGTAATAAAATGGAACAATTGTATTTTAATATGTCTTTCATCATTGATTCGCGAAAAGTTTGTTGTTGTTGTTGTTGTTGTTGTTGTTGTTTGTTATTTGAATGTTTTTTTTGTATTGTACTCTTTCCCATGGAAATGCGTCTCTTGATTTGAAAGTATATTTTAGAATTGTGTGAAGGTGAAAATGAATGTTCTGATGTTACAACTGAAATGAGGTTGGTGTGGTGTTTCACTCATAGGACATTACCGTTTTTGACACACGGCAAACACAGCAGGATCCATTGCCGAATCACACTGAACAGCAATAAATATTGTTATTCTTTCACAGTGCAGTAAATGAAAACATTACATATTGACTTGATGATTTTAATAGCTTCAATTGTTTATTTTCTGACTGATAAATCAACATATCAACTTGACTACTTCTACATCCCCCATTGTGCATGGCACCTATGTAATTGTTTCGTTTGCATTTGAAGTTGTCCGAGTGTGTTTAAAAAATATAATGTCACATTAGTGAAACACCAAACCGACATCGTTTCAGTTGTTTATAAATAGGTCACTTGCACTGGCTCCATGTGGCGTAGTGGTTAACACCCTGGATTAATAGTCGGTAGATTAGGTTTCAAATACCACTGGAATTATGTCACTGACCCAATCCCAGGGTGAATGTTCTACAAACTCGGTAGATAGGCTGTAAGAGCTGTACATGCAACATAAGCTACAGCTAGTAATCTGTGTCCATGACGTGTTACACAATAGACTTCCAACGATTTTTCACAATTAGTTTACTCGATGCAATCAGCAGACAAACTACAAGGAATGATTTACGTGTTCCATGAGCCAAACACAGGTCGGACCAATTTACTATTACGTACGCAGGTTCGAAAGTATGGAATAGCATACCAATGAATATCAGGAACATAACCCGGAGGTCAGAGTTTTACAGTCGGTTAATTTTGTAGTTTAGATTGGCGGGTTTTTTTTGTTTTTTGTTTTGCTGTGTGTATTGTATATATTTGTAAGTTTTGAGAATCCCAATTTTATTATATCATATTGGACATGCCCAGATAGTATTTGTTTTCAACTGCACAATGTATTTACAGGGGTTGGACTAGATTAGTTGCAAGGCAACTATTTCATTTCCCCCTTTCCCGTTAGCTATTGATATACATATTTATCTTGACAAGTGAATTATTTGCAATTTGTAATTACTATATTATTTTAGGAATAAAAATTATTATTATTAATATCACGAAATATTTCTTTCTCAATACATTGATTCAGAACTAAACGAAATAATTTACCGGAGATGTTATAGCCTGGTTTGGTACATATTATACTACAGAAGGCTGTATAAATGAGGAACAGGCAATGTTCGCCGAAACGCTAGTACTTTGCTTATCATACATATTTTATGTTCCCCAAGAACCATCTAGATAGGAAAGGAATGGGTCACACTGACAGCTCGTCATGCTCATTGCAATTGTAAACGACACCATCTGGTCCATACAGACACCACACTGTGTCCTTGCCCTATAGTCCTTAGAACAAACAAGCTATTGAATGTCATCACATTGCAGGCCCATATATTAACACACGCATTGATTCAAAGTTAATCAGGTGTACACTGAATGTCTTCCGTAAGGGCAAAGTTCTGAGATTGTCGTTCCTACAGACAATTGTTGGAATACAACAGAACATATGTAATAAGTTACTTTTTCTCATTCATTGCTATTTGCTCATTGCTGTTAGTAACCTCCTGGCCAACCACAACATGTGCTGTGACATTTGTTGAGAATGTAGAAAAAAAATTAAGTGCATCGTTGTACCACTTCAGACAACATTTCCTTTTTAGTGGCCTACAAAAATATGCCAATGATTTATTAAAACTAAAAGCTACATCAAGAATATTTTTCAGGACAAGTTTGAAGTGTGCATTCTTGAGATATAGCCTAATTACCGAAAATCATTAATTACGTAAATTGCTCATTGATATTCACGGGATTTTTACCAAAACCTAATCAAGTCTTGCCATTACTCTACGGAATACGTCTTCAAAATTTTGTTTGAATTGAGCAAGCCGTTATGGAGAAAACAATGACACAGACAGACACACAGACTTTCACCCATAAATATATCTCTTCCTTACGGAAGAAAAAATTGTTGACCAACTCGAGACAGAAATAACAATGGTTTCCAGGGTATGAGATAAAACAGATTGTTGTGCTGCAACAGTGCAAGCGTAGAAACTAGCTACAAATGTCAAATTCCCGAGTACATGTGTTTCTTTTAAATTTCAAATTTAAACAAAATAGTGTAGGGCAAGGAGGGGGAACCCTCCCCTCCCGTACCCCCCCCCCACACACACACACACACTGCTTCCTTGTATTTCGATTCAAATTTTAACTATTGTTACATGTTACCTGTTACAATAGCATGAGGCATTCTTTTTGTACTCGAATTTCAAAGTTTCCTATGGGTATCTACTTGCGTTATCCTACCCGACACTGCTAAATTTTACCTAGTATTATTACTACCTCGACATGTTAAATTAGCATCAAAAAGCATTCTTTTAGTCCTTGAATTTCAAAAATCTCCAAGGACGGGAGGGTTCCCCCCTTTCGATCCCGTACCCCGGCACCCCCACTTGGCTCCCTCAAACTTCTATTCAACTTTTACCTCCTACTTTGCAATTTTACTAGCTACAGTTCTGTTGGAATAAGCTGCATTCGCATTCGTTGTTAACGCTTGTGTATGTCTCCTGTTATACGGACTTCCAATTAAAATAATAAAAAGGTTTGTTTCTTTTGAATGTATGTATGTATGTATGTATGTATGTATGTATGTATGTATGTATGTATGTATGTATGTATGTACGTACGTACGTACGTATGCATGTGCGTGCGTGCGTGCATGTAATGTATGTACTCCTGCCTCAGTATTGAGCAAGAACATTTGCAAATGTACTGTCAACGATCGCTTCCGAAGTTTAATTTAAGCTTCCATGTGCAAAATATTTCGTCGCCCCACATTCAGACCATCAGAATTTTAATGACCTCAATCGCACCCTAATTGTTTTCGTTACTCCCATTTTCTACTCCAGTCCCCCCCCCCCCCCGAAATTCTTATCCGCCACTTATTCGTCTGAAATATTATACTGATAAAGTTTATAGTGGAGGCCCGGGAGGAAGTACCAGTGGCCAGCTCTGGTAGGGGTGTGCGGCCAGTGCTGTCAATTCCAGGTCCCATTTTAGATCTAGACCCATTTTGACCAAAAACCAACAACCCATTTACATCATTACAGGTTTATAAAGGATCAAAATACATTTCCTCAGGAACAACATTGTAGGGCAGTTAACTTAAGGTCAAGTCCATGTAAAAGCCTATGGCTGTGGCAGGATTATATAGGCACAGCTATAATTTGGTAATTTAAAAGGACAGAGGACATTATGCATGTAAAATCAGTTACTCACAGTTTACGTCGATGAACCATTGAAGAACCTTGGTCACTGCATATTGTACATGTCTTCTCCTGCGATGTGACATTTAGACAGTATGTTGGAGAAGAGGTCATATATGAATACTGGTCTGGGTGAATCTACTTTTCATAGGATGACACTTTTGTGGTGTACAAATATCGCAAACTCAAACACCGTAAACTGTTGCCTTCTTCATTTATGATCACTTCTTAAATTGAACACTAAAACATTTTTTGTCAAATGTTGGTTTGCGAGCCTCATTAATTTACAGTTGGGGTACAATTGAGAGGCTGCCATTCCCTAACTGTATAATGACATAGACCAAACCAACAATAACTCACAAGAGAATAGTTCACGAGACGCTAGAATCTTTGATCAGGCACATTTTCTGTTAGAGAATTGAACTGGCCAAGAAGAAGACATCTACCTATTTATGGCGGGAACTATCGGCCACTATGGAAAGTTGCATTTAGTTGTTGTACTACTTGCTGCCAATATTTTGGTTGTGAGAGGTAATCTTGTCTACTTCAAACCAGGAGTCGGCTATTCATACGAGTACAAAGCTACTACAAACTTGCAGAATGCTGGTACCATTGACACTCAGGCCGAGGTGAATACTGTGTTTATTACTTGATGGTTTTAATCTTCATTAACTTTAGATTTGCAGGGCTTTATTCAGCAAACGAGACGTCTTAATTTGTTTGAAACCACTGTTCAGTTATGTTTTGTATGTACAGCTTTCTCACAGCTTTTTTAATAGAAGAGGCATAACGATTGCTATTTACATGTTAACGTCATCAATGGTTTCAAAGTTAGCATAACGGAAACTTATGTGGTTGGGAAAGTCATAATAAAATCAGGGATCTTTACATAAACATGTTGAATTTTTTATTCAAAATAATGTTTTCCTTAAAGTCAACATTACAACTGATTAACACTAAATAGTATATTTATTATTTTTGCTCGTATCACTTTAGAAAACAAATTTATTTGATAATAATGAAAACATGACCAAAATAATATATAATTTAATAATATACCAGTGGAATAAAACTTGAATATTGGGGTTAATGTCGCGTACGTTCTTTGACGTTCGACGACATTCAAATCCATTGTGCATGCCCGTACATACACATCATGATGCAGCACCTGTAAACTTTCGTCTAGAACTATAAATAATCGAACAACTGTATCACACAACCTTCAAACTGTAACGACGAGGCGCGAGGCCTCACTATATATACGCAGCACTACGAATGGCCCCCGAACACAGATATATAGATGCAAGTACCCAGAATTGTCCTGCTTGCACGGGACGCGGGAGGGACGATTGTCAGTCCCGGATTGTTCCTTCTGCAAGCAGGACTATCCGGGTACTTGTTTCAACTTGCTTTCGTTCCACATCTTGACCAGTCCTCAGGCTAGGCGCTCGTGAAGTTCAGCGGCTAGATCGTAGAGTACTACGACAATGAGGTCGAACGGCGAGCAACACAACTCTGTTGATCACTGTTCGGCCTCACGGCTTTACGGTCGTACGGTTGTAATTGATATAGCAACTCGTCTAGTCTATAAATACTTTATTCAGCATCTGTCACAAAATGAGAGCAATAAGGTCAAGAAAGCAACCTCATATTTACAAGAAACGTGACGTAAACCATACAAAGTAATACAATACCGAATACTATTTAAATGTGTGGTTAGGGTATATTGCCATCACAGTGTGGTCGGCTACATTAACACAAACATGTTTTGACAAATGTTTCAGAATTAACCTGTTAACCCCACTCTTCTCATAAAACAGCATGCCCTTCTTGACAATGTTTTAATTTAACCTTTCACTACAGAAAATTTAATGATTAAAGTTTGTTATATTTACCCATGCGTCAATCTCTAATCTTCTAAATATTTCCCGCCAAAACAAAACGGTTTAACGATATGTTACATCAAATAATATGCTAATATCATTAATTATGGAAATTAGCTGGTAACTATGGAAGACATACCGGTGAGGACAGCGACTGCGACTTGAAAATGTGGCTTGTAAAACTGCGACTTTAGTACTTGTTATATTTTACTTGAGGATATTTTGGGGCCCCTTCAAGCTACAGCACATACAAGCCATGCCTCTAATATCTACATCGTATACGACATATCAATCACTGTGTTATCAATATATCTACCATGTTCCTTTTAATCCTGAACATTCTTTGTGACGATGTAGAAGATCAGAGATGCGCTGTACAGTAGAGCGACCAGGGTATATAATTCACATTTGCTGTTCAAGGTCAATACATTTGCTTGTATGTGGTATATCTTGGTGTTGGGTTGCCGCTTCTGAGACGACAGTAACTCTAGACAACACAATATAAACGGTATTGCGCTCAGGACCGAATTATATACTGTATGTGAATAATTTAATAAAAATCATAGAATATATAGTTCCTAAACTCTATTTGGCATATCTTACTCCGAACAGTATTAGTATACATGAGTCAGCGTATCATGCAATTGAAGTGTGATTTCGCTCATGACAAGAGATTTAAACTTTTTCTTTACTATTAGTAAGTAATCATCATGATTATCTGTCGAGGAAAACATCACTGCTGAATGCTAACATACAAATTCCAACATTATGGCTTTGTTATTGCATCAAGTTTAACTTACATGTAATTAGATCAGTAACAAGGCATGGACATGCAAACTAGTAGCTGAATGATTTACTGACCGCATGATCTATAGGCGTACTTAGACTTCGTTTGAAGGTGAACCTTTACTGTCAAATGTATGGCTGAATCTGGCATACAGATGTCCACTACATGGTATCGGTTATATATGGGGTGATGCAATGTAGAGTTATGCCATGTCTTTGATAGATCTATTTAGTCATTTTCAGCGTGTACTGTTCGCAACTGATATTCGCAAATAGCTTCGTTCAATGTAAAACGTCACAAAGGGTGTTCACGGAGTGTGTTACAGCCTGAGTTCCACAGTTTTGGAAAAAATGTCTTTGCTGTGATCGAAACCCCTCTTTGTTGAGATACCAGACATGTATTTTACATTTCCAGCAGTCTCCGATGATGGAGAATCTACCCGTGGTGAAATTGACACTAAATATTGTCGTAAAGATCACAATGTACAGTAGCTGGTTCCGATCACTGAAACTGGCTATTAATCAAGACAAGTAATGTCTTTTATATTTAGTTATCTTTCACTGTAAGCAAAGTCAATTACTACTACTAAACGAGGGAGACTATAGTGTTTGAATTAGGCCACATGATACGTTTTTAGCACGACTGAACTGATAAAGTTCAATACAACTTCACCATTGGTAAGTGTGTCGAAATGAAGGGCATACAAGACTTACTTTATTGTTGAGCTTTTATTTAGGCTTACTTTTTCGTAACTCACATTTCGAAACTACGTATACGTCACCCCATCTGCGTCGCCAGAAAAGCTTACAGTATTGAAATAGGGTTTTTCATCTTTTTGATATCATAATAAGATCACTTTCGTCACAGTTTTCAAATGTTATTTGTTGTCACAACATGAGTTTAAAAATTGAGATTATCATATTAAGCCTTACGAATCAACCAGCGTGTAAATATTATAATGTTACACAATAATTTGATATCTAATCTGAATCAACAGACTCATTTTCTCTATCTCCCAATTTCGACTTCGTCTGTGCATGCACTCAGTCAGATAATAAAGAGGGGGGAATTGGAAATATCTTGAATGAAATGATCACACACGACTTGATACCACAACTTGTATTTACACTTTATAATGTGTTCATAAATCAACGTAAACTTAGCTTAAGTTTGTGAAATATTTAAATACTACGACACTGTCGTATGATTAACGGGTTCCAAATTCTAACTGTTGTTTCTATTTGTTATCTCTCAGATAACGATTTACTCTCTCGAAGACTTACAAGATGGACAACATTGCCGTATGGAAGTCGAAGATGCTACTTTCCAATTATCACATCAAACACAAGGTAAAATAATTGCACCATCGATTATATTATTATCATTAATTTGTTGTTCTTTAAGAATTCAGGATCCCTGAATGATAAAAGGGAGAACTCATATAAACAAAGTAAAGTAATTTTATAAGGCTTGTGAACATTTTTGAAAGTCATGAAATGAGAGACATTTGTAGCTAATGTTAATTCCTATACAGGAGGAATACTTGGTCAGTATCTAGGAGAAGACGAGTTTTCAAAGTGGTAAGTGCACACATATATTCATTGCACGCAAAATACACATTTTCACTACAGAAGTACCTATATATATATATATATATATATATATATATATATATATATATATATATATATATATATATATATATATATATATATATATATATATATATATATATAGGTGTGTGTGTGTGTGTGTGTGTGTGTGTGTGTGTGTGTGTATTGTTCGTTTTTTTGGCTACATGTCAAAATGAACGTTAATGTTTGTTGTACATGATTGTATGGTGGCAGATAACACTAGTAGAAAAAATAGTACAGTTTACGACACTTTCCGTACTATAGTTCAGATTGAGTTCAATTCTGTACTTTTATGCTGATGAGGTGGACGTTTCTGTACTTTCCCATTAGCGCCTGTCTAATCGGATTATACTCGATCTGAAAAATAGTTCAGATTGCGAGTCGGAAGTGATTTGAATACATTTGCATTTAGTTCAGAATATATTCATGAGTTCACCCCCATAACCGGGCAGTAAACAAATGAATATTCAAATCTATCTCGCCTGCATGTGATTCAAGGCGTGTACACTAATTGTTTGACCCACAGAAAACTAACAGTAACACTATTTAGTTAGTTAGTTGTCTGTGTTTGACCACATGAAGGCGGAGGGGGAGGGTGCAAAAGAAAAGGGTTACACACATGTACAGTGTATGATATGATGAGAGCTACATTTAATGTACATGTACATACGAACTGACATGTATACGTACATGTACAACTACGCTAGCATGTAAACGTTAGCAAAAACTCTTACTACTACCTCAGACTACTAAAATACTAGAGTGGTCTGAGCTACTACTACTTGCAAAAAGTATTTACAAGCATTTCCATGTAGGTCAATGAAATATCACCTATGTGGGTTATACTTCAATAGTCGTTCAAACAGCGTAAAGGTCTACATTCTACAATGACAGACATGATTGTTCAACTCGGTGCGATCTAAGATGAATTCACGGTGTATATTTTGTTACGTCGCCTTTGAATTGATGATGACGACTCGTCCGACCTAGACTGTTCTGGTCCAGTTTCAAGTGAAAGTCAGAATTATCACGGTGCCATTGATTATACTAACTGTGATGAAACTCGCCCACTCTAGTCTCTATGACTTCATTAGCCCCAAAATGCAAGAACTTAATAATGGTATTGTAAATCGAAGTTCATGCATGCTCTGACTGTCGCCTGTTTTTTGTTTTCTTACATTTTATACAATTTTGAATTGTTAGCTTTGTATTTCCTGCATTAATGTTGAAAACTGGTCTTTTTACTGTGCGTCTTCAATGCGCAGGTAAAATAGTGTGTTAATCTAGCATCGTGAGTACGCGCTCGCTTATGGTTTCGCATACCTTGGACTGCCTGTCATTCAGTATTGTTTTAGCATATTTATTTCTAAAGAAAAATGGTCTGTAAAGGGACTGCTTTAGTTGTCACAGTGCCTTTGTGGATTTATAAATCGATTTATGACAAGTGAGTCTACCTATTTTTTTCCGACCCACTCAGTCAAGGAGTGCGATACACCAATCACCGTGTATTTAGCTTTGTATACAGTGTATGGATAATAGCAAGTTTCGGGACTGAAAAATCATAAATTGTTTGTTAGACTTATTTTTTATTCAATGTAATCTGGGTTGATTGGGAATTTTCAGATATCAGGATTTAAACCTCGGATTTCAACTCAGAAAGGCTATATTTTTTGCCTCAGTCTGAATTATATTAGTAGAACTCTCACCAACGTTCCCAATGTGAAGTGATCTGAAAGTTGGTGAGAGGTCCTCACGTTGGATTGCAGCACTGCATGTTCTTGCCGAGAAGATAAAGAGGTGTAGTAATTATGGTTTAAAACTGACTTTTACAAACGCCAGTCGTGTAGGGTCTATGATTTTTTATGTTGTGGATGAATGCGGCACTTTGATCTGAACCTCAGACCACTATAATAGGAACAGACTAGAATCGCTTTTTGTTTTAGGTGTAAATGGGGCTCTAAACCCATCTTCTCTGTCGTGCATGGTTACCCTTCAAACCTGCTTCAAGCCGAACGTTGTGCAAAACGATACTTCGTGTCTTTACGGTTTTTTTTTTGCAATTGTGTTTTAGTGGCCTGAGTCTGAACAAGTGTTCATACAGTACAGCAAAGTCCCACCAACAAAATCCATAGCAATAGATGCAGGAAAACCTCAGTATGGGCGACGGTGAAATCATGGTGTTAATTCTAAAACTTTTGAAAGCAAGAACATATGTTTGTGCAACTTTTGTATTAAAAGCATACCATTCCAATTCAAGGACAACGATTTTGTTCAGAAATGGTGGTAGGACTATAATCCTTCCTACCTCCTTCCTTCCTACCTCCATAGTTCAAAACCGCTGATCGTAACTGCATGGTACAGCGCATCTACATTTATTTCTGAGTTCCGGAGGGCATTATTTGATAAGTACCCCATTCGTCCCTGTATTAGATCTTGTATAGTCATAACATTACAAAGATATGTGATTGTTGTGATCATTTCATTTGCTCATTATGTATTCAAGTGTAGTCAAATTTTCTTAGGTGTATGAGCAACTTTACTTCACCAATAAATTCTACTTTCTCACGAGTATTGTAAAATAACATGGCTATAATATGATACTACACAGCACGTTTTAGACGTATTTGCATATCAATGTCATCTTCAAATTTTCTTGAAGAATTCTTCATCCAGATACTCTAACATACCTGCACACCAAATGTCAGCCCATTCAATCGATTAGTTTTGCGGCTGTCATTCATTTTTACTTTGAATTCTTTTATTTACAAAACAAATGACAGTTTTTGACCCCAAAAATGACCAAAAACAGAAAATTGAAAATATCTTGCTGTCATAAACAAATATGAATAGACTTCTCGATAAAATTCCATTTACTCATTGGGAACATCGAACGTACAATGTCAAAAAGTCGCACTGGCGCAAAGTATCATGGGAAAACTTTCTTTGGCACACCTCACTTAGGAAATATAGCCGCAACAAAAAAGTTAATACTGGGATCATGTCTTTTTAAATTTAGCCTTTACCTTATAGAATAGAAGTATCAAAAGTGTATGCACTAACAAGTATCTGTGGTTTGTGCAAACATGCCAAATCGCTGATGATTGTTAAACAACAAAACTTTGCATACCATTGTCATTAATAATTCTACGTTTTACTTCTGAATCAGTTCTAAACACTTACGATTGAAATGATCGTCAACGATACGCTGATTTGTAGTTGAGGGTAATTAAAAATATTTTACAATGACGATTTCGACCATTAGCCGATGGAGGTGACCCCAACCAAACCTGTCACAAGATGTAAACTTGCACACTTTTTGTGTGTCAATATGTCTCAGTTCTGGTCAGTCTGTTTTGGGAATTTATGGTACACTCACTGTCGCAGTTTTCAGCCAGGGTCACGTTATTCGACGATTACTATTTGGATAAACACTGCAAAAAAGTAACACCCGTCATTGTTGCTTAGACATTTTCCTAGGGTCTTTTTCAACATGATTTATAGTAAGAAGTAACTTTGTTGATGGTGTAGTCACTGAATTTATAACCCTACATCGATGACTTAGTAATTGAACACGCAAATGAATTATCATGAACACTGATCTACAACCGATCCGACCCTGGGATTCGATCACAATTCATGGCGTCGCTTGCCAGTCTATGTCTATGTCTTGGTCACGCAAACGTGAACACTCTGATATCTGAAACACTTCTTTGCTCCAGATACGCACCTTTTTTTCATGGAAAATGTCATATAGTTTGAAGTAAGCTGGGAGAAAATATTAATGAGATATTTGTAGATTTAAATAAGAGTGAAATGATAGTCAAGTGATTTTGAACCATCTCCGTGTATTTTGCTTTAGCGAAAACACTGACAACTACTAGTATGTGATCGCCCGGTCGTCAAATTGCAAAGAACAATGAAGAACAGCTGAACACCTTCCTGTGGTCATCTGTTCCTTTCCGTACCGACTCTCAATTGTTTTGCTGCGTTTACTTGTATATCTTTAATAACAATAGTTTTTTAACTAACACCAATGTTCTTCCACTTTCTTTGCTTTCAAAATCAGTCACTTACTGTTGTAGCCAGTCAAAGACAGCCATCCTCAACTGGAAACACACCATGACAACAAAGATATACCAGAAAGTCATGACGTTTTGAATCATATCATTCGGCCCCCAACCCTGTTTTTGACAATTAAAAAATGCTCTACTACCCATCACAGCCAGTATCAATCAGACTTTTTCCATATATTATATTCCACCCTAACTTAACCCATATGACCGCCCCATTTATAACTCGTATGTCCGGACATGAACATGATTGGCTTTTCGCTGACCAAGGGGTATGAGACCATATGTGGAAGTGGGGGATAAGCTTATCAAATATGACCGTAGTTCCATGTAAATTAAAACTTATAGTTATGCTTATAGTCGTTACGTTTTCAGTTTATTGTGGTACCCGCTTGATGCTTTCTCTGAAGATGCCGACGGGATCAGTCTAAAATTCAGTTCTGGTGTATAAACTACAATGTATCACACATATCATGACTCTCACTATCCAATCCATCGGCTATACACTGGAGAACACAAGGACTATACTGACTGTTTTCTATCCAGCACGAAATAAATTGAGAATACGTGGAACTTATATGTACATGAACAGTAGCTCCGACAACTCTGACAAGTCTCTATATACCCCACCATCTGGAGTTCGCGGAGCGTGTGTTGTTACCATTTACACCTCCACTCACTAAACTTGGTTTAGTCATAGAAAATAGAGAGGACCCTCTCTATTGTCTATGGTTTAGTTAGATACCAATTGGCATCTGGACTAGAGCTAATCACGAGTCCATCACAACGTGCATGCATCATTTTCTGATGTCCGCATTTGATTTGGACATTGAAGTAAATGATTTTACATTTCTGAGTCTCATTCGGTATTTTTCCACTGTTCTATATGTGGTAGCTACTACTTTTGGCACAATAAAAAAAAGATGTTACGAAGACGAAAAAAAATATAATCGAGATGCACGATAAACATTTTTGGAAAAAAAGTCACATAAATGACTGCAGTATCCATATTTTTAATTGGCATGATTGAAGACTTTAAAAAATGAATGATGATAAAAGTGAGATTTTGCCTCAGTGATGGTTTTTCTATACAAGCGATAACATCACGATACCGGGTACTTCACAAACATTATCTCACTGACTTCAAAACCATAGTGACTAAATCGTTTCGTACAATTAGACGGCATGATGTTTTTTACGTCTCGCACAAGCATATACAATGGTACACTTTACCAAATTGTAATAGACCATGTAAATATTACATTGACCGATGCAGATCTTGCTCGCGCAGGTTGGGTAGATTTATATGCTACGTTATGCCTTAGGCCTAAAAAATAACTGTTTGGTTTCTGTTACCCGACCCACCTAGTTTTTCACTGCCGACCCTTAACTTTTTTTTTACGGGTTCTTGAAAAACTAACAAAATCGCAACAATTGTGAAGTCTCACGAGACATAGTGGATGCAGAAACTGACATCAACTTAAAAAGACAATATAAAACTGTTCCTCCAATCTGTAATGGTTGTACATCTAATGGAAAGAAGCCAATAACACAGAGATCATTTGGAAAAAATGGAAAACCAGAATTAGACACTCGCACATGAATAAAAATAAATCTACCTACCCCACCTATTTATTTATTTTGCCTAATCGGAACAACACAATTTTTTAATAGGCCTATTTCCTAACTCAAGCTTAAATTATTGGACCCTTGTGAACCAAAAATGTGCGAAAATACAACGCCAAAATAGTAACGCTTTGCACGGTTTTCACACTGAGCAATACGATTAGATCATAGACAGTGAAGTTCTCCAGTGTCTCTGGTTAGACCGACAACAATGAAACCGTTAGCGGGATCTCAGAGTCATACTCATTCACATACAATTTTTTATGGCTGTTCACGTTGGTTAGCAACATCTCTGTCTTTGAGTTTGAATGAAATCGCTGCCATTCCCTACAGGAAACTGTTCTATGGAATTACATGCCAGGAGCGCTTTCAATATCATAGAATGTTTTGTTGATCTTTTTTTTTCTTTTTTTCTTTTTTTTTTCTTCTTTTTTTTTTTTGGGGGGGGGGGGTCGACAACTTTTACCAAGACAACCATTATATTAATCATTATAGTAACTACCTAGCATGGCTAATAGCCATACTGAGGTAGAACTGTAGATTGCTAAAATGTTATGGGTTGCTGGTTGTACACAACCTCAGCATATGCCACTTGACTTTCAGGCATTAATAGGTGGCAGAAATAGTCCGCACCAGGGCCGCTCTGTAGTCCGCATAAAAGGGTGACTAAGCCCAGACAATATTGTCCAGACCAGATTTGGAGGTGTGAACGCATTTAAAGCTGACTCGGTTCTAAATCTTGGTGCATATTCATGAGGTCGACACCTAGAAAATGAACCATGTGTACATTTCTTTTGTCTTTTGTTAGTTAATTTATGCGGGTAAACTGTGTCTTCACTAACATTTTCCACTAAAAGTTTCAAAATTGTCTTGTTTTTTGAAGGACTACTATAATAATATTTCACCGCCCTTGCTTTATTGTCATATCAGGAAAGTCAAGAACTTGACAAAAGCTATTCAAAACAAAGTAATCAAAGTTGTAAAACCAAAATGGTGCCGTGGAGAGTTGTGTCTGGTCATGTTCTGATCATGGAAGTATAACCCACGGTCTGATCTAGTAGCAGTATATCAACGACGAATCTACATTACAAACAAACAAACAAACAACACACACACACACACGGTGATATTAAAAAGCACGCAACACAAAGGTTGGTTCACATCCCTCGCATCAGTACCGGTACCCATTCTACTGAGTTATAAATATAAATCACATTCTCAGCTACAACATTGAACTTGTATGATACAAAAATCTTCAGAATGTGCGGGCCATATTTTCACTACCGGCATTGGCAGTCACCATCACTGCCTTTAAAAAAAATTAATACAGATAAATGGAAGCAAAAACAATCCTCTTGACGGTAGTTTAGTAGTCAGTTATGAATTATGTAACGTTAAATAACGCTATTCAAATATTTCCCTCTATGCCTCCCATATACCGATAGTAAATCTTCAAACATCCATACAGACATGCGGACTTTGCTCCCTACTAGATACATCCATGTTTTACGTTACTTTCGTATTGCAAATTTAGCTGATGATGTCATGTCAAAGCCACGTGGTCTAAAAACCTGAATCTCCGTACATACATTTCGATATGAAATTATTTATCCGTGATGTTTAGAATTTTGGTCGGTCAATATAGTTTCAATGACCAAGTGTGACCCCCACTGATGTCTAAAGTACTAATATCAGTACCTGACCGGCCATGGCCATGGCCTTGTTTTTGTTTTTGATTTTCTTCAATATTCAAATCTACGTAATGTCTGGTTTGTTAGGCCATAAATTCCAAGCATATTTACCATGATATCACAAATATAGACCAGTTACAGAAAGTAATAAGTGTCAGCAAAATACTGTAATATCGACACTGTTTCACGGATTTTAGGGACGCTGGTGCTTGGATTATTTTACGGTTGACATTACCTAGCCAGTAATATAAGGAGTAGTACATGGGTATTTTATCCCTGGACTCTCTGTCTGTTTATATCGAAATGGAATAAGCTGAAACAGTTCTTCTTTGAGCAGGAAATATGTTGTGATTATGGATATTATATATATACATGTATATAATTGCCAACACATCGGCAACGAGAGTAATGACATTGACTATACGTAATATGTAAAGATGTAGTGTAAAATTGGAATACGGTCGTCAGGAACTAGATTAGGGTAGGGGGAGGCTCAGGAGAAAAATTGTTGTCACGGGAAAAAAACGAATTGGGACGTGCGTGAAAATTCGGATTGTCTGAAAGGGGCCCGGAGTCACGTACAAATATTTTGCTCATGAGTTGAACCAAATTTAACTCCAGGAGCAGACGTTTAACAAGCGTATTTTTAAAAGGGTGACTGGCAGAGAATGTGTGTCTCTTGAAGGGTAGACAATATACTCGCGATAGACTATGGGTTTCAGGCCACTGTGTCAGACGTGGTCTTGGAGGAGTCAGTACAATTCCTCCAAGAGTGGTAAGAGGCCAAGCCTGAAATAGACGGGTTGTGCGGCAAGTAGAAGTTTACATGCCTTGTCTGTGGTTTACATTGTGCACGCAAAACATCCCACAAAACCGGCCATAACTAAAGCGGCATATCAGTAAATATGAAAAACGTGATCTTGGTAATTTGGATACCAGTTCTGAAAATATTCTCCGGGAAAATAGGTTAAAATGAACATCAAGATAGCTGCCTATTTCCCATTGTTTATAAATCGTCAAGAGGTTAAGCTATCCACTCAGATGAACCACTCTTTGTCACTTTATAATCTGGCATTATACATGGGATAATTTCCAAAATGTACATGTTTTATCGTTTCATTTTGGACTTTATAGAAGTTGATGACTAAAATTACCTTACCCTCGATGAAAGTTATGAATGCGACTAGGTTTTACCATAGACAGGGTGGAGGGTCTATGGTTTTACCTACTAGAATTAGTTGCGACAAGATTGTAAATGCACATGGGCGAGTTTTGCCAGATTGCTTTATTTCAAGTGATTTGAAAATTGTGAATGGCGGACTTGGCCGTGGTCCATCGAATTGTCGAGTACTACCGTGGTGGCACTAGTCGTTCCTCACTGGAACGGCAAGTGCCACCTTATGGCGATATTTATTGTCTTTGAACCTTTCTCAACAAATAAATCACACATAACTCCCCAAACGCTTCCATTCTAGAAATCCGGTGCCGACCCTAAACCTTTTTAATAAAGAAGAAAAATCAGTAAAATCGAGAAAATTGTGAGTGAAGTCTTGCCAGAAATGGTCATCAACTTAAAAAAGACAATAAAAAAACGCGGTTCTTCCAATCTGGAATGCAGAGCAGATGTCTTTGAAATAGAATTATTTAATTTGGTTTAAAATTTAGTTGAAGTGGGCACAAAACTTGATTTGGTTCTGACTGTTCTGAATTTAGGGACACGAAATCGTCTCCCTGATGGCAGGAGTTCAAAGTGTTGGGACATAATGTGGCCTTTGTCATTTACCATTTTCCCAGCTTTGTTTTGTACACGAGATGTAAACATTTCATTCAAATTAGTCTACTTTTCACTCAATACTTTACTAAACACATTTACAATTTTGTTCAAGACACTCTTGTAGCTAGTCCCTAGACTACCAAACCAGCACAAAAAAGAAAATGTTAAACCGACTCAAAACTCCGATAGAATGTCTGTAATACCTTGGCATTTACAAAATTTTAGGCCCCTCAATTGTTGTAGACAGTAAACTCTAGATTGACATTTCTTGTTAATGAAATCTGTGTTGGCCTTAACATTTGATTTATTATCCAAGACTGTTCCTATATATATATATATATATATATATATATATATATATATATATATAGTCACCTGTTCAACTTTAACATTGTCAATAAAAAGGTCGGGCACTACTTTAGGGTTCTTCCTAAAGTCGACCTTTCGTCCAAGTAGTTTTCTTTACACCAAGTAACAAACCTATCAACTTCATCGAAATAAGTACGGTCAGAATTTGACAGGTCAACTAATGCAGAGTTATCAGAATATTTGATAAGTGGATTTGTATCGGTACCTGATGAGCAGTCATTTGTGTAAAGTGTAAATAGTTTGTGTGAGAGTATCGTGCTCTGTGAGGCACCCCTAAATGTTGAATGGAAGGCTGAACTTAATTTTTGGTAGCGAACAAACTGGGAAAGGTTGACAAGAAAATCCATTATCCAGAGGATGAGTTTGGGGTTAACGTTTAAATAACTAAGTTTATGAGCCATCATGTTTGGTTGACTTCTGTTAACGACTGATGAAAAATCAATAACCAATAGTCTTACAAATGAACTTGGTTTTTCAAGATGTGTATACGCATCGTGAAGTAATGTGAGAGTTGCATTATCAGTACCTCTATTACTTTAATATGTAAATTGGTATGGGTCAAGGTGTGAATGTTTTTGTGGGTTTTGACAAAGTAAAATACGCTCGAAGCATTTCATCACAATGGAAGTCAGTGCTACAGGACGATGCCTTGGAAGTTTTTAGGGACCGGACAGATGGTAGATGTTTTCCAAATGGTTGATATCGTATGATCATTGTACGACCAATTGAACAATCTACTGGAAACACTAGCTAACTGCGATGCATAGACATTCAGTAACCTACCACATATGTTATCAGGACCCATAGCTTTCCTTATATTTAGTTTCTTAAAAATAGACAACTCGTTTATCACTGATTTCAAATTAACTCTTCTTTTCTTCTTATTTACTCTCAAGATCTAACCCGATGTTATCTATTTCCTTTCCAAAATCGTGAATATCAAAGCGACAGTACATTACAACTTCGCCTCGCCACCACCCTGTGTTGCTTGGCAAGGTGGTAAATAAAACAAGTTTGCCTTTGGGATTATATTAACTGGGATTGTCGACACTGAATAATCCGGTCAATCATGGCACTGCGCTCATTGTATGTCACGGCGTACAAGTATAAACGACGTTCATATTTCCATGACCATAGTTTCTGCGACCTGTCATTTGTTTGACCATAGACACTCCACCTTTGTGGAGGGTCCATGGTTTGATGGGATGCGTTAATTCTGGCAAACTTGTTTGGCAAATCGATCTGACGCAATATAGCTTGTGACCGTGGCATGCATAGCTTGGGTCAAAATCTATAACACCATTAAAGTATAAATAATGTTTAAACTTCCACGATAACACATACCTTTGAGAAATTATACTGACAGTATAATTACTCCAAGCACAGACTATTCTCGTGTCAAACTCCGACACGAACTTGTTTTTCCTTGAAGAGTATATCTCGTGAGACCTATGGAAATTATCAAAATCTATATTGTAGTTGAAAAGAGCAAGAATGAAAAGAGGGGAAATTTAAGGGACATCATTTCTATATACACGTGTATTGTGCAAAGAACCCGATATCTTTGACCGCGTTGCCGTCAACCGAGCAATGGTAATATATATATATATATATATATATATATATATATATATATATATATATATATATATATATATATATATATATATATATATATATATATATATAAGAGGTAAGTCATAAACTGAAGGAAAAGTGCTCAATACTGAGAAGTAGAGCTGTATTTACACAAAGTACACAAGTTATGGTACGGAGGCCGTTACGATCTTCAGACGACTAAATAACGGAAATTCAAGTGATAGAATTCGATGCGCGTTGTTGAGTGACATGGTGGAATGATAGAATGTATTTGTTTTCGTGGACGATTTAGTGGACGATCTAGTGGAATTAATCTCTAAAAAAAACCATGAATCATGGTCTGAGTACTTCACAAATGTATTCAATGCTCAAGTCCAAAGTGATGAAAGTTTCTCGATTTCCATGATCTTATCAGATCCACCTTGATAGACATAAATTCAGGCATTAATGGTGAGATTAATATCCGACTGTAGTCTTTTGGACAAGGTAATTACTTTGATAGTCTAGTTCCTATACTGTATCATTACCATTTATACCTCCACTCAAAGTATAGTCAGAGTCGTTACTCTAGAAGTCTTGAAATGCATGAGATGCAATTTAAAATTCATTTACAGCCACCCACACAGTCATTAACATCATGTCTTTGTTAATAAATCACAAAACTCTAACCAATAACACAGTCCCTCATAAAGTTAGTGTTTATTGGGACAGTAATGTTCAAATGTGGTATATTTGTCAGCCCATGATGCTACTTATATACTGTTTACATCACCAAAACATTTAGGTTTCACTGATTGGGTGAACAACTTTTTTGTGCTATTTGAGGGGCTTTTGGCTAGACGTGGTTTAGTTAGAAACCATATTGGCATCCAGACTATTACTTTGAAGGAGATCATTGAAGAACAATAAAAATAAAACTCAAGGTGTGGATATGGGATCAGTGTGGCATTCTACATAGACATTCTCCAACAATTCTTGTAGACATGTTATGTAACCATTTTTTCTTCACGAAAGGCATGTTCCCACAGGAATCAATGGGGTAGGGGTTTCTAACATTGTCTTTTGAAAGTAAATTACATGTATGTCAAAACTAAAATTATTGTATTTACTAAGAGATGAAATTCTTAAGAAAATTGAAAAGTGGTTATTGGTGGTCATAAACTCGACGTTGTTCGCTTTTTATGAATATCTAGGCGTGATTATGTCAAGCAGTGGTCTATGGTATTTAGCGCTTGCAGCTCAAGCGAGTAAAGTAATGATTGCGGTCATGAGTCAACTTGCAAAACTTGGGGACCTCCTAGTCAAAACTAAATTTAAAAGTGTTTGACTGTAAACTATTACCGATATTAAATTATACAGTGGAGATTTTGGGTTTTAATAGGTCTACTGAAACTGAACGTGTTCAAAGTAAATTTCAGTGTTATATTTTGAGTCGTATATAAACATATATGTAGTCTTTGAGTATGGGAGCTACAAAAATGCTTGACAAGTGTTCATTACGGGAAGTAGGCTGAAATGTTTTGAGATTGCTGAACGAGAGCTGCAAAACTTTAACCTCAGACCACTTCTCCTCAGCCCTGGTTCAAGTTCTTAGGTCATAGTGGTGTAAACTACATCTCAGACCACAATGTAGTGACCTGAGACTACGTGTACATGTAGGCCCTACCTACTGGTATATTATGTAACTGCACTTGACGCCAGTGTGATTTCTAACTAAACTGTGTTATTGAAAGAACCGATGTGACGTCATCTGTTTTCTTTGTACCTGACACAATCCTAGCTGCTGTATTTTGGGCATGTTCAAGAGGGACAATGTTTTTAGCTGGCAGCCCATACAGAAGGGCCATTCAGTAGTCAGGTATCGATGATATAAGTGCATGACCAAGGTTCTGACAAACTCCGTTTGTAAGATACTGGCGTATGCGACCATAGACAGTGGAGGGGCCCCCTCCACTGTCAATGATGCGACCTATTGTTCGGGGGTGAAAAAGAACTGATCTACATGTCAACGAGATGTGCTTCTTGAGGTTATAACGGTCATCAATTGTTACACAAATGGTACATGCTGAATCCACTAACTGCACAGAAGACGATCCCATGTTGATGTGGTTCATGAGACGAGGAAGCCTGTTGAACTGAGACGTGATAAGGAGGACCTCGGTTTTGCCATCATTAAACTAGCTTATTTTGGGTAGTTTAATATCATGTGCAACAGTTTCCATAGACAGTGGAGGGGCCCCCTCCACTGTCAATGATGCGACCTATTGTTCGGGGGTGAAAAAGAACTGATCTACATGTCAACGAGATGTGCTTCTTGAGGTTATAACGGTCATCAATTGTTACACAAATGGTTCATGCTGAATCCACTAACTGCACAGAAGACGATCCCATGTTGATGTGGTTCATGAGACGAGGAAGCCTGTTGAACTGAGACGTGATAAGGAGGACCTCGGTTTTGCCATCATTAAACTAGCTTATTTTGGGTCGTTTAATATCATGTGCAACAGTTTCCATCTTAGTTACTGTAGTTGACGTATGTGATTGGGGAAATATATTGGTAAATCTGGTTGTCGTCTGCATGTTGTTGCATATTGAGATTTTGATGTCGGATTAGCTTTCCAAGTGGTGATGTGTATAGACAGCATACGCGTGTAAGAGTGGACCAAGCACAGGGTTTTGTGACACTCCACACTGCAAATGTTTGGTTTCTGATATGCCTTGTACAGAAATGGACTGTTGTATATCTTTGAGGTATAAAGACTCTAGTCGAATGCCTGTAATACCGAGCTCGGAATAAACTTGAAATTATGCTGGAGTCAGAATTTACGGGGGGGGGGCATGAACAAAATTGAGGTTCAAAGGGAGGGGGGCATGACAATTGTGATGGTCTGAAAGGGCCCCCGAATATTCTGCTCATGATTTGAACCAAAATTAAACCTCAGGAGCAGTTGTTTACCAAGTAAATTTACATTTGTATAAGTGTATGCCTCTCTCTCTCTCTCTCTCTCTCTCTCTCTCTCTCTCTCTCTCTCTCTCTCTCTCTCTCTCTCTCTCTCTCTCTCTCTCTCTCTCTCTCTCTCTCTCTCTCTCTCTCTCTCTCTCTCGTCGCCGTATGTCTCCTTCTCTCTTGCTCTATCTCTCTGTGTGGAGACTTTGTTGAACATTCAAACCACAGGAGCAATCGTTTACCTTGTACTTTGCAAAATTGTTCACTTCATTTACCTACCACACATTTAATTATTAGGCAGCCAATGGCCAAACGAATGTGTGTGTCTGCCAAAATATCTATGTATTAGTTAAAGCGTAGGTAATACAGTTGTAAAATAATTTAATGAGAGTACAATTTGGGTATTGAAGACAATTTTCAAGTACTTTATGGCTTCCAATAATGTGTATGGTTTGAAATATTATGCCGCTAAATGGCCTCCTACATGTCCTTATTTTTCAAACAATTGCCTACTGTGGGAGGGGGACACACCCTCCCCACTAGTTATCGAAGGGGGGTGCCGTTTCTGTCAAGACATAGGATTCAAAAAGAAAACTCTGCTGGTTAAGTTTTTCCAAGTACAGGTTACAGCCCAATGAGCCCACATCCATTTGTAAAGAAATCTCTATGTCTGATATGTATGGACACTGAAGTTGATTTCCACTGTTAGCTTACAGTGTGTCATATAGTGTACCATACTGTACTTCTCTGACGTGTATGGGGAGGGGGTAATGTATAATTGCATATTAAAATATGTGCAGCCGGGGGGGGGGGGGTATGGACGTCGCCATCTTTCAAGCGCTAAATTACCTGTTAATCGAGATTTGTTTCAAAACATTAGCATGGTTGATAATATATGTGAAAGGGGTAAACTAAGAATGGTTTCTGGGATCGCCTAAGTCAACACGACATATATTGTGGATGGTCTGAGATATTCGATTACGATTCACATCGTCCGATTTCCAATCGTCCCAATATCCATATTAACATTCTTTATCGTTTCAAAATCACAAAAATGCATATGTCGTGGTGGGGTGAGTACCGACTCTAGTTTGGTCTCCGCTCTCTCTCTCTCTCTCTCTCTCTCTCTCTCTCTCTCTCTCTCTCTCTCTCTCTCTCTCTCTCTCTCTCTCTCTCTCTCTCTCTCTCTCTCCCGTCCCCCCTCTCTCTCGTCTCCGTATCGAAACTTATTCAGTCATAAAATCATCAGGTTTCTGACAATTTCCAATACCTGTTACAAGAAAGACTGCAGTACAAGAATATTTGGTTAGCTACATGTATTACATCTGATGCCTTATACGTGACACGCACGATAATTGTCCAGTTTGCATCAGAGGGTGTGCCTCGCCTTCTGTACATGTGCCGTACGTCTGGCTTGTCTGTCAGTGTCACATTTTGCTTCCCCTCTTCAGTTTTCTCAGATGTTTTAAGAATTTAAACATAGTCAGTGTCTGATCGACAAAAATTCTTTCCACTGAAGTTTAGAAAACATTTAGTGCAACTCTACGTAAACGTCATGTTGATGCATCATACATCATCATGAGACGTCACATTGACCTCACACTTCGCTTCGCGCTTCCTTCAACGTCCGGTCGTTATGAAACTAGTTCGAAGGCTTTCGCTAGCGATAGCGTGGCCAGTCTTGTTTTACTGCGTAATCGTCTAATGTTTTCCAAATAATTATGAATTAATTTATCTTTTTGTTTACACTTTGGGTATTTTACTTGCTATTAGAACTCCCGGGCAACTCATATTTAATTTTCCAACCTTAGAATTTGTTCAATGATCGTCAGGTTTGAGTACTTTCCTAAGCCGGTCCCACAACTGTTATACTTATAAGTTATAGCTGGGCGTTGTGACCGGTAACCGGCTATTATCTACATCACTGCCTACTAGGTACGTCAAAAACACACCGTTCGCACATGTGAGCCTGATTTTAGGCAAAATATCGGGCTATTAGAGTGCATACAGGCCCTTTTGTTCGCTTGTATTGTTTGCATTTGGTATTTGGCATTTCGCACGTTGTTTATTTGCACCATTCACAGTGTCTTATCATGCTTTGTGTAACTTGTAAGCCTAATCGACAACTGGGCCAACGGTTTTTACTAGACAAATTTGAAACAAATTTTGCGTCAGTTTGATGGTAAACCTGCTATATTGACTACCAAACTTAGTTAACCCCAGTTATTTTTACTCATGTTGCATCACCATATATTTAGAAAGAGTATACTATATGAAATATGAGAGCCATGTGAAACTTCTTCAGTGCAAAATGGGATGAAGATATGAGGGCAAAGTCAGTGCTCCTTATAGTCTCGCTGCCAGACTCGAGACTATCGTCCCTAATCTGTTTACCGAGCGGCGCAGCCGCGAGAAGAGCGGGACCAGTCCCCCTCTATTCTCGCGGCTGCGCCGCTCGGTAAACAGATTAGGGACGATAGTCTCGAGTCTGGCAGCGAGACTATGCTCCTTACAGCAGTTTGTTTTTCCCGCATATGCATACATTACCCATAATCCTTTTAAGTATTCTGCAGATATCTGTGCAATGTGCACTCATGACTCATGAAAATCTGGAATGCACTGATCGAAGCCAATTGTACAGTTATACTATAAAAACAGGAGTTATGAGTATAATTGAAATAAAACAAGAGAATAAGAGATGAGGGCCCTCAGAATCGTCACGTAGAGTGATATAACAGTTACATGGATGCCGGGCATGTACCCATAGGTACGGGCCCGGGGGGGGGGGTTCTGCATGCCGAACGTCATTAAGTATTTCCTTTACTTTGGTGCTCATGATCGTAATTTGGATGATGCCCAAGATATTTGAGGCGTGAATACCTGTTGTTCTTCTAAAGGCTTGTTTATTACTGTGAAGATCACACCCTAACACTTAATTGTTCTATAAACGACACATGGACAAGAATACTATTCCCATAGAGGTTAGTCTAGTTAATTCCTGATGGACCGTATTTCGTTCAGCGTTACGTTGTACATAACACGGTCAGTCAGAAACTATAGACGACATGGATGCCATATAATATTCCCAATAGTCACTCAATTTTACTTAGCTAGAAATAATGTCCACAGACTCAAATCTGTCAGCACGTCTCTACTGTGAGTTTGTTGACGCTATTGGCCGGTCAGGTTTGTTAAGAAGCTCCATACACTAGCAATATTTGTGGCCCAATTTTAAACTATTATTGGAAACGATTGTCATGTCATCTAAATCTGTATTACTATGCATCAAACGCGTAGAAATGTGAAACACGTTTAGTGGTGGCGGTATGTAGTGCATAATGAAAAGGCGTACTACGAACATTTATTTCAAAATGAGCCCTGTGATATTACAATCTACGTACGTCCTAACCATGTAGTTCATATCATAAGCCTGCTTATATACATACATATGTATCGAATACACTAGCTACACGTATAGCGTTTATGTACGTATTGATTGCAAGCACGGTAGATTTGAATATTCATTTGTTTACTGCCCGGTTATGGGGGTGAACTCATGAATATATTCTGAACTAAATGCAAATGTATTCAAATCACTTCCGACTCGCAATCTGAACTATTTTTCAGATCGAGTATAATCCGATTAGACAGGCGCTAATGGGAAAGTACAGAAACGTCCACCTCATCAGCATAAAAGTACAGAATTGAACTCAATCTGAACTATAGTACGGAAAGTGTCGTAAACTGTACTATTTTTTCTACTAGTGTAAGACATGACCAGTATTACATATACTCACTAAAAATAATAGCTATATTACAAGTGTGCTGCGCAGTGTGCTCCTTACTTTAACCGTGCAGGTAACACAAGACAACTTTTGGCTGTATCGTAGGCCGTGAGTAACTTGCGACATCATAGAATAGCTGAATCGTTTTGGATACATATTTTCACAGATGAGTGTAAAAAGCTTAGAATCTCAGTTTGTGCCACTTTATATGAGAGACATTTATCAACCGACAATCTACAACTTCTACAATATTCAATACATCTTCTCAAGGTTTTCTTTCGTGGTGTCCCGACATGGAGAAATTCAATCGGTATTCTATGAAGAGGACGAAACCGAAGAGATCATTCTGCTAAAGAAATTGCTCCTTGGAACTTTGTCAGCAAAACTTCACGCCACAGAGGGCGCTCTTTCAAAAGGAGCACCCTGGTCGTACAAAGTAAATGAAACAGGCCATGAAGGTAAGATATGATATACAACATGAAATAGCTTATCATCATCGTCGTCGCCGCCACCGCCGCTATTGTTGTTGTTGTTGTTGTTGTTGTTGTTGTTGTTGTTATTGTTGCTTAATCATTTTTACCTCAAATATCTTCACCTTTTATTCAAGGTGATAATTTGCCAAAGAGAAACAGATTAAAAGTATTAAAAGTGAATCATCTGTTTGTTTGTTTTTTCCAAAATTCCAATTTGTCAACAACAAAAATTCAGATAGGATCAAGTCCATTTGCACACTGCTCTGTATGTTAGATGTAAGAAACAAATCACTGCACGTTTTACACTTTACTTTCCTGCGTTCGAAAGATATTCAACACTTATATATATATATATATATATATATATATATATATATATATATATATATATATATATATATATATATATATATATATATATATATATATATATATGCACCTCGGTGAGTATCAATCTGCTAAGACAGTGCTCTATACCGCAGTGGCAGAGCGCAATAGTTGTTAGAACCACCAGAACCACCAAAACTATATATATATATATATATACACACACACACACACACACACACACACACACACACACACACACACACACACACACATATATATATATATATATATATATATATATATATATAATGTTAATAAGTGTTCCATAATCAAGGGGATATACGATATCTCCTGAAAATGAAATTTACTGTGTGCCAAAAATTTAAATAACCAGTGTCAAATACTAAGTAAAGTTGTCTAGTATTGGTAATTGTACATCTATTGATCCTCACACTGTTTATATGCTAAAATCACCATGGCGTAAATCCCATGGGTGCAACTAAGGGATTATCTATGACGCAATTCCCATAGGTGCAACAAAGGGAATATCTAACAACAACATCTTTGGTAGTAGCAGGTTTATCTCTACATTTGTATATTTATAGACTATTCTACTTCCTAGTCTTATGGTAATTATATGTAAATGATTTCTGTGATTTCAGGACAACATGAGTCAACTTATCGTGTTCAGCAGAAAGACCATGGGCTAATTTTCCAGAAGATGAAACATGGTCACGTGGTACCAAATGCAGATACGTCCCACACTAAGGTAACGATATAAGTTGGAAGGTTCGTGAATTATTCCACGGCGTACACCCAACGCGAAATCTTTAAAGGCCCAGATCGCATTCGGAGTAAAAGTTAAGTGACACTGTGAAAAACAGTTGTTTTGCAAAGTTTACCAGAAAGACTTTGTCCAGAAAAGTGATTCTATGTCCGCACGGCTCCTCTGATAAGATTAGAGAAACCTTGGCCTACAAATTGTATAGTACAGCGCCAACAACGTTGTGATAGCACGATTTCTAAAAAAATAGCTCCATTGGTTTAGATGAAGGTTTGAGGAAAGACTGCCTGGGAGACAAGGACTGGGATAATAACATTTCGGCGGCGTTTCGATGTGAAGATTTTACGAAAGCCATGTTGACGCGTGAACGTAAAACTCTTTCAGTTTTTTAATTAAATCGCAATTTTTAATGACATCATTAATAGAACACCTGGAAATTAAATTAATTTGGCAATGGAACATCGAGTAGTTTATTAAGTCTCAATTTTTAATTAATAGTCGTAAGAACAAATAGTCGATTGAAGTACCTTAATCAAATCGCATTTTCAATTAAATCCACTGCTGTTAATCTATAAGGACAAAGCGTGGATGGAACAATATATTGTTAATTTAATTATACAATTAGATTTAATTTTTAATTCATAAGCACAGCACAACGTGAGAATGGAGAATTTCAATACAAGTAATCATAACCTATAATTCCTGATACCCAAAATAGAAATGTGCCACCTAGTGAGCTTGGTGCGACATAAAAATAGCAATCATTCGAATTCATGGGTGATACCACAGTCTGACTTCCACGCGCTGTACTTGCATTGGCAGGCTTGAAAATAAGTTTTCTTCTGTACGTCTAGCATGAGGTAAAATGCTATCATTATAGCTACCGATAATTTGGTGTGTGTGTGTGTGTGTGTGTGTGTGTGTGTGTGTGTGTGTGTGTGTGTGTGTGTGTGTTACTCTATGATATTGAATATTTTATGATGAAGTTTAAAATCCTATGATTCAGCTCAGGTCAACGATAATCAATAGATATATACGAAGCTTACAATAATTAGAATCGGAAAAAACCCACAAATCCAGTTTGCACAACATACTTATTTTACAGAATATTAATCTATTTGCTGATTTCATTCTTTGGACTCATTCTTTTAGTACGCAACTCGTCAATTTATGTCGTATTTTTCCCAACAGGACATTCAGTACGATCTCTCGCTGCAAGCTCCTCACACCATATCGGTCAAAGAGCATTTCACAGCCCCACGAAATGCTCCAGATGGGTAAGTGATACACTATAATAGTAATTGGTACGTTTTCAATGATGCATATATTCTTAAACATGTTTGCTACATTTGTATATCTCCTACATTTAACGTCCCTTTCCCGGGCCCTCCACAAAATTCAACGAATCGGATACTAAGTTTGTTCTAATTCTTGCTATTCTTATAGGTTTGACTCCCATGCTGGTCTCCCAGGGGACAACGTGAAGCACCGTGCACAGCCTGCAGACGACGACTTTGGTAATGAATTTAAATACAGTTACTATAGGATATCATGTAATATACCCTTACGAATTAATGACATTATTCTATAGACCAATTTTCCTTGCAAATAGCTACGTCGAGAAAATTGATATGGGTATTACATCTTAATTAGCTATGTGTAGCATAAAATGTCGTAAAGTCATCCGTTAACCTGGGCATTTCTCTGTCAAAGTTCGTCACGACTTAATGCGAAAAAGACGTGTTATGAGAATGAAAAAAACATCCCAGATTGAAGCATGTTAAAACAAGCCATTCCTCTTGTTTCTTTCAGAGTTACCCGAAATGCATGGTAATTCAGAAGGAAAGTTAACCTTCATTGGACAAACACAAGTGACCCATCCCAATGCAAGCAGACCAAGTAATCTAGTGAAGGATACATTGAAGATTGATAACGTAAGTGTTACTCCCAACCCCATTCATGCATTTAATGTGTGCATCAAAGACAAGAGGGGGTGGTGTTCAGAATTCAAGTTGTATATAATTGGCTGCAACAGATAAACCAATGATTGGTTAAACAGGATACCAGTAGCACGTGTCAGGTCACAGCACGCAGACAGATTAATCTGTCTATACATGCATAAAAATACTATACTTGGTGAGGCCATGGTTGGAATTCATCTTTAATACCAAGATATATATTTTAATCTGATACCGTGGGTATGCCGTTTTTACTTCTGTACCATACACATGATATACAGAAACTTGACAATAATCTTATGTTGTATTTTCAGGTGCCACTTCCTAAGGTTCATTTATGGGATGTTGAAGATCACATCATCAGTAACATGACATGTATGAGGAAACATGAATCCGCACGTAAGTTGTAATTGTGTTTTGTTATATGAAGATTGTCAAAATGTCGGATTAACGCAAGTGATATTGATAATTCTGTACGATCTTTGAACTAGTGAATTATTATTAAATTATTTAAAAATTATGAAATTGAGGCCGTATTTCCAATCTTGATATCTTCGAACACGGAAGTTGTGTGATCGTGAGGATGATAATGACGCATGACGATGATTTTGGTGGTGTTGGTGGTGGTGGTGGTGGTAGTGGTGGTGGTGGTGGTGGTGGTGGTGATGATGATGCATCCACCTGTATCTTTGATGGTAGCGGGAAGAGTGACTTTGCAAACATATACACTTCCAGTACGTAACCGTATTTTCTGTAATAGTGTATAATTACACACATATGTGTTGACAACGTGTTTTCAGACTATTAGACGTCATACCCTGGAGCAAAGAAAACAGGGTCTGCGAGCTCGCAAGCAGGCCTCAGACCCACCGCACAAACGTATAGTAAATTGACTGTATTCCTTTAGAGTAAGTGTTCCCTCACGGTGTCAATGGCGGTGCGGTAGGGCCACTGAGCTATGTAGTTCTAAAGTGAAGGTCATTACACATGGGTTCGATCAGAGGGCATATGTACGTCGTGTCTCTCGCCCTCCTGAAATAATGAACATTGAATTTATAAAGAGAAATAAACGACTCCAATAAACTTAGTGCTTAGCAATAACGCTACGTGTATGCATTAGAATTAATAACCGTTTACTTACCGTGTTATGGTTAACTAAAATAGGGGAACTGCAATATCCGTTTTGTTGTTACAATGATATCTACAGCGGCTTTCTGAAGTTGCGTAGTCCAGTAGTGTAAGGTCTCAAACACGTCGATGTCTCCGTTCATGATCACAGGGTATAGCTCCATTCTAAAGGGTATATACATTCTGTTCTACAAACGAAATAAAGGTTTTGTAAACGCCACCTCTATTTCTTTATACATGTGTAGCTAAGCAGATGCTTAGGGCAGACGTGCTGACGATAAACTAAACCATAGAACATCAGACAGAAATACAACGCTTATCATAAACCCCGAAATAAAACGTCGTCTGGCTCCACAAAAATCTCATTAACATTGCTACATTTTATCGTCTGTCTAGACAAAAATCTTACCAACAACGTTTCATCAATCGTCTGCTGGCATCGCGTGACAAACATCTTAACAAATATTGTTACACTTTCTTTTGCGCGAGCTACCATCATCTTTGGAGACCATGGACCATCGCCAGATTTATATATCCCTGCCTGGTAAACAAATAAAGGTTGGCGCGTCCTTTGATATTTTTGAGAGAGTCAATTGACTAAAATGTATCAATTGTAATTAAGTCCTTGTCGTGCCAGACAATAACATGTGGAAATATCAATTCGATTTTTGTCCAGCCACACCAGAAGAAGTACGTAACGTCAAAAATATATTTTGTCTAGCTAGGCAAAAACTGTAACAGCAATGTTTAGTGAGATTTTTGTCGGGCCAGCTCCAGGCGACATTTTGTTTCAGTGTATATTAAAGTACTACGAAAAAAGATGTCAACTGCGTTTCAGTTTCAAAGAAGGTGGTCAATGGTCCTGTCCCATTCTCGCCACTGTCAATGACTAAACCACCAGAGTCCGTGTTACTATATAGACATGTGTAGTGTTTTTAAAGGATGTAGCTCATTTCAATTGGTTGACTCATACAAATACATGTTCATCGTGAAAAAGAAAGCAATTCTTTTGATAGCCAAAGAGGGCGTTACAGAGTGGTATACCTTGTAACCTCAACCTTGTCAACTTTGTCTACACGATTTCATTATTTAATATCGCGATGTCCTAAAATCATTGACGACTGCTTTCTTTTCTTGAGCATTTTTTCCCATCGACTGACTCGTTTCAATCCTTACTTGTACATCATTGTGTTGAGAACAAATTGGCATACATCTTAACATTCTGCGTTGTATAGTATGAATTGTGGTAACAGCGGTTGGAGTAGAGTATCTATATGCCTTTGCAAAATCTTATACGCCATTATGACAATACGCCTTTCATTGCAATGATCCAAACGTCTTTCCAGATGCTCCAGACAGAAGCAAATGCTTTTACCACCTTGTACAAATGGTTTCAAGGTTACCCGAAGAAAACATGACCTATCTGGCACAAGCATACATCAAAGATAAACCAAAAACAGCAGAGGAATTCCGAAATAGGGAAATCATTGTTGATACACTGGGTGCGACGTCGACTGTTACAGCACAAGTGATTTTGACGGATATGGTGTTTTTAAATTCCAACTTCAATGCAAGCTTGCTAATGCGGGCACTGCTGCATTTTGTCGATCTAAAGCAACCACCGCCAGAAGCGTTTGTTGACAGCCTCGAAGACCTAGCATTTCATCGAGATCTTCACTTTCCTGGTAGGTCGTGTAGTAGTCACTATTGGTTTATAGTTTGTAGTTCGTTCAAGCATTAGGTATTACCTCTTTTGAACAAACTTGTTTTAACCCGTCTTAAACAACAGACGTTGGAGAGACTTTTCAACGTCTATTCTTAAACAAGTTCATTCAAAGAGCTAGCCTTTATTTTTGAAATATTCCAGCGGATTGGTGCACATCTTTTGGTGGAATAATTCATTTTTTGGTAAAAGCACCAATTTGGCACCAAGATTGCCATACTGATTAAAATTAGATAATATTATTCACCCATTTGCATGGAAATCAACAATGGCCATATTTTTAAGATGCTAATTTATTAGTAAAATAATTATTTCACCTGCAAAAGATGGGAAGATTGCAAAACAGCGGCAAAAACTCCTACAAGAATGTAAATATTGGAAGTAGTGACTCGTACAAACAGTCCCTGCAGTAATAGTTAAAATAGACGTTTTAAATAATAAACTATTGATGTGCATATTTTATTGCTGTGTACATACTTTAGGCTATAAACACTTTAAGTGATTGATTGGCCTGTACACATTTCTGCAATATTATTCAAGTCATTGCAAAGTATACAACCTTGAATGCAAAACTAGTCAACCAATCGTTATACTCATAGTTCTTACCATCTGAAATGTTATTCTTTCTCAAAGATCCTGAGGATGATTGGATGGTTCGAAACAGAGCCTTACTAGTGTTAGGATCTGTGGCGGGAGATTTACGTAAATCAAAAAGGGAGACCGACAATAATAGAGGCGAAGCGATTGTAGCTTTTATGGAAGACTCCCTAGAAATACATGGTAAGTAATATACCAAAAATTACAGTATTAACATCAGCTTTACATTACTAACAACGCAATGTTGAATGTAATTTAGTCTTTTTCAATTCCTGGGTGTCTGTAAATGAATGAGGTAATCCTGGAGACATCTTAAATAAATAAATAAATAAATAAATAAATAAATAAATAAACGCTTGTAAGCAGAATGATCTATAGCTAGTTGCGCTAAAAATACCTAAAAGCGAAATCTTCTGCTTTTAGAATTGCCTTATGTACAAAAATACAAGTAACCTTACTTACATATGTAATAGTAAAAAAATATTATGTAATATATATGTGTATTTACTAAATTTTAAAGCTTACTTACCAGGACGAAACATATACATATCAAAAACTATGCATGGTTGTGATCATGAATAACAAATTCTCTACCCATGAACCTCTCATTCTAGACGAATGGCACCATCGCCGTCATCGCGCTGCCATGACAGAAACAGAGTACAAAGAACACATCGAAATGAAAGCTACGTTGATCCATGCATTAGGCAGTGCTGAGTCGCTGTCTTCCTTTGAATACTATATGTCATACGTGAATAACTCTGATAGCCATCCCATGCTACGTAGAAGTGGTCTTTACGCTATTGGCAGATATGATATGTCACAGGTATAGTACTTTTTATTATTTGAATTTTCTTATTTGCTAGGAATTAATCCCAAAAGGTTTTTCAAACAGACAATTATATACTCCCTGGTTTAGACCTATGTGACTGGACCATACTATATGCTACACACTCACTATCCAATCGCTTTGATCTGACAAGGTATTATAATTACCAATGACTCAGTCAATATTCTACAGAAGTAGTGCAGCACTTGATTTCATTTGCGAGTCGTATTTTTCTCAAGACTGGTTACTAATTAACGCTTGGTGAATATCGAAAATACATATCAAAGTATGCATAACCTACTGTCTGGCTCTAAGATTCAACAAGGGTTATTGGAATTGTCACACATGTAATGTAAAGGATATCGATGTGTTGTGCGTGCGTGCGCGCGTGTGTGTAGTATATATATACATGTAAGTTGTAAGTTGTATATATATATATATATATATATATATATATATATATATATATATATATATATATATATATATATATATATATATATATATAATATATATATATATATATGGCTCTATCAACGTTATTATCCCAGAATGCTAACTGTTAATGATTTATTAATTACAAATGGCAATAGCTAAATTTATATTGTATACCCCATTTCTAGGCAGCTGATGTATTGTTGCGGTCTGCCTTGGAAGATGCTGATGAAACTGTAAGATACGTTGCAGGTATTGAGTACCATAAACATCCCCTGGCTGAGAAGATAGACGACATTGGTGACATATTCTCTGACGAGTAAGTTGTAACTAACGCCACTTTTCATTGCAATTTTTCAAGTATCAAATGTTTGAGGTGCAAATTCCAAAATTCCAAAAAAATGGTGGTCACCCTAACCGGACTCCTTGGGAGAGGTTCTACGCTTAATTCTTACCGTTTTTCATGGGGGGAGGGTAGGCCCTTACAGGCGGGGGGGGGGGGGGGGGGGGGCAGCCATCATTCGATTTCTTGGACGATCGGCCCTCGCTCTTGTATCTCATTGGAGAACAATTTTTAAACTTAAAGAACCATCCATTGTAAATAAAGGAAATGATGATTCTGTACGGTTCAAGAATGTATTAAGTTATCAATACTTTATTCGATATAATATTTGGGGGAAAAACATGTTTGTAAGTTACTCAAATAAATTATAATAACATAAACGCAACATTTTCTTGGGTCAAAAATTCGAAGTTCTTCAGCCTATGCGAAGAAAGGGCTAGTGCTAGTGGATTGGTTGTTTTGTTCACTGCGGCTACATGTATGCCATTTTGTTTTCAAATCCCGATTGTTGTTTATAACCTAGAAGTATTCACTATAACAAGTCCGAAAGCTTAAGCAGAAGACGGAGAGGAATATTTGACGACATCAATTTCAGTCTTACTACTCCAAAGGTGGACTGGAGGAAAAAAATAGGATCAAGTGCAATTGGTGGCAATTTGGGATTAATTATGAGAAATGAATTCGATCTCCAGATAAGTACGTTCGTGTATCTTTAAATACTTAGAGCTGTTTAGCACAACTGAACTTCTTAGGTTCAGTAGTGATATAGGCATGGCAAAGTGTCTGTTTGTTTGTTTGTCTGTCTGTCTGTCTGTCTGTCTGTCTGTCTGTCTGTTTGTAAGTTACTAAAATAAATTATAATAACATAAACGCAACATTTTCTAGGGTCAAAAATTCGAAGTTCTTCAGCCCATGCGAAGAAAGGACTAGTGGATTGTGACTAGTGGATTAGTTGTTTTGTTCACTGCGGCTACATGTCTGTCTGTCTGTCTGTCTGTCTGTCTGTTTTTGTAAACGACTTAAAATCAAAAACGCTGGACCGATTGCCACGATATTTTGGGGGTATATTACATTGAGTGTCTAATTGGGAAATTGTTGAAATCAAAATGATTTCGTTAGTTCATTTATTCATTTGTTCGTTTGTTTGTTTGATTGATACAATGTAGATTGACTATTTGATTGATTGATTGATTGATTGATTGATTGATTGATTGATTGATTGATTGATTGATTGATTGATTGAGCGAGTGAGCGATTGATTGAGCGAGCGAGTGAGTGAGTGAGTGAGTGAGTGGGTGAGTGAGTGAGTGAGTGAGTGAGTGAGTGGGTGAGTGAGTGAGTGAGTGTGAGTGAGTGAGTGAGTGAGTGAGTGAGGGTGATTGACTGATTGATTGATTGATTGATTGATTGATTGATTGATTGAGTGAGTGAGTGAGTGAGTGATTGAATATCTCTAAATCGATAATTGTAATGCAATGACTTAAGAAAACACCATATACCATTTGTATTCACGAAATGCGTAAATAATATTTAGTAGACAAACTTGCTTGACATCCATCCAGGTCACTCATATAGTTTCTTGATCATCAACTACAGAACCTTTGGAAGGATCACTAAAAATTGATGTATATAACGAAGCCTATGCTCGTGGAGTCATCGGTTATCTTGGTGAATCGTTTGACTTTGTCAATGGGAAAGTATGTTTTAGAGGAGATGGACACTATCCTGTCAATATTTTACAAGTAAGTACAAGATACTCTGCACATTACAACATTCAGAGACAGAAATGTATATATAGACAGGATCTGTATATATTATGTTTTGGGAACATATAGATGATGGATAATATTTTCTATTGAAATATTATTAGATATATTATTAGATATATTATTATATTTTATTATTCCCTAATGTTTTTTCTTCATTCAGGCAAGGAAAATACGAGTGAATTGAGGGAGGCCTTGCCCTAGTGAAAACATTTAATTCACGTTTGTATTTTGTATTTTCCGGCTGAATAAAGAAAAACATAGTGGCATGACAAAATGAAACATTAGAGAAAAATAAAGGCGATCTGGAATGTTTCGAGCACCATAGAACCAGTGACGTAGACACTGGTTAGCGTGACGTAGAACGACCAGGATATCACTTGGAAGTAAAACACTGTACACATTCTCCAAAATACCACCACATATACAAATTAAGTTAAAGTTGTTAAGAAATTCAATCATTTATTTTAAATTCAAATTTTCAACCTCTTTTGTAATTTCATATTTCAGGATTTTTTTGTTTGATAAAGTAAGATTAGAACCAATAATCGTATAAGAGATAATTACGCCATCAATGGTATAGATTTTAAGTACCATTTTGTATTTGTTTTTACTCCGTACAGGAATTTGGCTTCAGTGATATCAAGAGACTGGCAAACTTTTTCGATACCGTAGTCGATAAGGTTATTGGTTCCTTAAAAGATGCCATAAAGAAGTTCCAGAATCTGCTTTCTCTAGATAGTACGCCGTTTGGTGAGATCTTTGATGATTTTGTCAATGCTGTGAAGGACCTTCCAAATAAGGTAAAAGATAGCCGAAGTGTTGGAAAAGAAGTACTTAGACGGATCGGGAAGTATGCAGACTTGCCGGATTTTTTCCAAGACGTTCAGGCTGTGGTAGAGAGAGTATCTGCATTGTTTATCTCCATGAAAGCTGATGTAATGGAACTTTACAATGTAAGTTAAATTCTGTTAGAATTACAAAAGAAAGTCACCAGTGTTTCACATGTTGACTGAATATAAGCGTGAGCTTAAATAAACATTCAATTATTTTTAAATGTATGTATGTATGTATGTATGTATGTATGTATGTATGTATGTATGTATGTATGTATGTATGTATGTATGTATTTATGTATGTATGTATGTATGTATGTATGTATGTATGTATGTATGTATGTATGTATGTATGTATGTATGTATGTATGTATGTATGTATGTATGTATGTATGTATGTATAGATGGATGGATGGATGTATGTATGTATGAATGTATGCATGCATACATGCATGTATGTATGTATGTATGTATGTATGTATGTATGTATGTATGTATGTATGTATGTATGCATGTATGTATGTATATATATATATATATATATATATATATATATATATATATATATATATATATACATATATATATAATTTATTTATTTACAGTCCATAAATGACGCTGTTACTATTGTACTCCCATGGGCTGAAGAACAAATCAGTGAAGCAATATCAAAATCAATTGAAGCTACTAAGAAATTGTTCAAAGCACCAACAGGAGCTATCAACGACATATCCCGATTTCTTGTACAGTTAAGTAATGTCATTTCCCCTCAACATTTGTTCAATATTTTCCAGCATACCCAACAGTTAAAACAGATTTTCATAGTTTCCATGCAATTTGGGTTAAACATGTTTTTAAGAATTGTCCAGGACGTGGTGATTCCGTCAATGACATGCAAACTAGGTCTAAAATGTGTATTTTGGTCGAAACTATTTAATTCCAAAACTACTGAGCAGATTTAATGGGGATGCATTTTGGATGAAGACCTATTAAGCATGTCATGATCGATTTCATGAGTGATATGCAAAGTAGGTGTAAAAAAGTGACTTTTTGTCGAAAAGTTACATCAAACAGTACTTGGGGCTGAAATTGGTGAGATATTTCAAGAAATGCTATTCTGGAGATGTTTAACACAATAGGGTCTTGCAACCATGACCACACTCTTAGCAACAACCAAATGCCAGTACATTTTCTTAAAATAACAACATTTGACAGGCAAGTGAGTAAACATTCAAAACATGTATGCAGATATCCGTAGCAACAAGACCATGCCCATAGCGACAGATAAAGACATGAATTAATAGACAAGTCAATAAACATTCAAAAATGTATCCAGATTTGCCTAGCAACAAGATCATGTGCATACCAACAGTCAAATGATCGCGTATATTGCATACTATAATTTAGATAAAAACAGGGATTAATAGACAAGTGAAGAAGCATTCAAAACTGCTTGCAAATATGCCTAGCAACAAGATCACGTCCATAGCAACAGCCATATGGTGATGTACATTGCAAACTCTACAACTGTGCTACAAAGCCATTGGCACTATTTGCATTTCCATTTAAAGTAAAACTACTACCAGATATACTAAGAAGGAATCGCGGGTTGTTGATATCCATTTTTTTAAAAAGAGATCAGCTAAGACCTGCTTAATTGTAAATACAATTATAAATTTGCTACTTGCATTTGTTTTATTTTTTGTCAAATTCAGGATCAAGGGTGCGACAATGGCTGTATTAGCTGCAAAGGATCGCATTGAAAAAGCCTGCTTCTTCAAAGAAGGGCTACAACCAGACTGGTTTGATACATCATCTGAAGTGGAGGGTATATGGAATGATATCTTGAAAGTGAAAGATTCTTTGGATGAGGCTAACGATTGGATCACAGATGGACTAGACGCTGATGATGAACTTGAATACTTCACCGGAATCAAACAGGCAGGGAATTACTTGTGAATAAAGGTTTAGTGAACCAGTATTCGCGAATGAAATGATGAGTAGCAATGTAATGGTAAACATATACCATCTATTAACTATCACAGCTCTAAATACTAATAGTATCGTCATGAGCATTTGCAAAGTTTACCTATTGCTAATAATAGTACATGACACTCGTCGAACTAGCTTTATATAACGATCAATGGTTACAATGTTCATGACAATTTCTCACACTACCGTCACAGGAAACCTATAGGAGAGCCATTCTACAGGACATTACAGATGCATTAGATACATTTACAGAACCGCTGGAAGAATTAAAAAATCTAGCGAAGCCATACATCGATGCATATGATGCAGTGTCTTCAGTGATTGAAAGTGTCAAGGAAGGTTATGATGAAGTCAGAACAGGGTCAGTATATGTTACAGCAGACTAAGTTGAATGTCAATAGATTGACTCTTTTGTGTCGAAGGAATTACTGACTACTAGCTGTTCAAGATTAATATCGCTCCTGCAACATTCAAACAAATTGTGTTCTATCTAAATTCTAAATATCATAGGACGTATCATCACTAAGTCTTTAGCAGTGTTTGCAATATACTACTAGGGAAAATGTGTTCTTGTCAAACTAATATAGTCACAAACTAAAACTGTTGTAAGATGTTTGCTAGTGCTAACACTGAGTGAGTTTGAATGTGCCTCGCTGAAGTCATAGTAATCACATCAATGTCTGCTGATATCATATGTTAACATGTTGCATTTTTAGTAGTGTTAATTTGTGTCTGTGTGTAGCTTGCTTAGTCTATCTGTAATTCGCTTGACAAACCAACGAGGGTCAACGGGGTTTTATGAACGTACTCTTTATCAAGCATTTTATTAATATTTATGCGTTCATTTTTCAGATACGAATTTTCAAAGACATTCCTTAATAAAATATTCGGTTTCAAGAGCGGTAAGGATTTTCCTAGAAAGTTTGTGGAGTCGGATTGCGGACAGGGGTTTTACCCGAGTACTATGGGAGAAACCAACCCTGGCGTTGATTTGGAAATTGTCCAAGGAAAAACAGTAAGATCAGCATTCCTTACCGGCTTACAAACTGTTTTGCCATATTGTTATAAATATTGTTATCGTCTAATGATTCGTTTACAAGGAAGTGTGATTTATTAGCATTGGTAGTTTGATACCCATCCATAATACTGTATGATAAAAATGAAGGTATTTTTGCTTCTTGATTATAGAAGAATGTTATTCGTTGGTCGTACATTCCATGCGATGTCATTTTGCAGAGAGTTATGGGTATTGTCCAGGAAATGACGATTATACGGCAAATTAATATTAGACGAGCAATCAAACAATAAATATCAGCAATCAGTGCATAGTAATGCAATTGGCATTAAAAAACTTATGCAAGCTAACTTGATCACATGTTTTGACATATTATCAAAAAACCCTGATTATGCAAATAACTTATTCTTCATATTTTACGTTTATCGATACTTTATCATGAGGAAGATGTGTAGAGAAAATTTCATTTTATATGAATCAGTGGATATACATATTTTGTTCCATCCATCCATCCATCCATCCACCCATCCATCCATCCATCCATCCATCCATCCATCCATCCAGACAGACAGACAGACAGACAGACAGACAGACAGACAGACAGACAGACAGACGTCGACAGACAGACATACAGATAGACAGACAGACAGACGTCGACAGACAGGCAGACAGACAGACAGACAGATAGATAGATAGATAGATAGATAGATAGATAGATAGATAGATAGATAGATAGATAGATAGATAGATAGATAGATAGATAGATAGATAGACAGACATCCTGGCAGATGAAATATTTCAAAACACCCACATATTAGGAAGTACAAAATGATAGACAATTTCGATTTGATTGCAATTCATTGCAATGTAGTCTGTTGTCTTACAATTTATATAAAACTCGTAGATAACAACTTTTCGCTGACATGCATATTCTGTATTTTTTTACAGCTGGTATCTCCTTTCACAGGCGATGTTAGAAGAAGTGGACCAGACCAGTTAATTATTACTATATCTGAAGAAATAAAAGATACTGAAGTAATCATTGATAATGTAGATCTGTTAGAAGATAATGAGGATCGAATTGTAAGTATAGAGAAAATGTTTTGTTTTGATTGAATTAATCATTGCATCCATTAAGCTTATAACATAAATGTTAAAAGTGTGATGAATGAATGAAAAGGATTTTAAAAAAAATAATTTTGACCCAGGTCAGGAGGTTAGAGCATATTGAATGAATTAAAGAATGGATGAATGAATAAATAAATAAATGAATGAATGAATGATTTGAAAAGAAATATTAACTCGGATAACAGGAGTAAGAAAATAGCTATGCTAATCACGTCTGACTACTAGAAACAATCAATAACGGTTCATGTCTTGTATGAAAATATAAGTGGAAATAAACATAGCTCTCCCCTTACGCTCCCCGAAATGAGGTTAAAATAAAACGGGCAAACAATGGCATAATAAAAATCCCAGTGAATTCTAACCACCATGGAAAGTGTTTGTTATGTGACATTTAATGGTTTCAATTACATCAACGTAAAGTTTTGTTTATGTTTTCAAGGTTTACAAGAACACACCTCTAGGAACTGTTACATCTTCGGGTTGCTATCCTAATTCAGTCCACCTAGCAATGAGGAAAACTGGGACAAGTGACTACATAGACCCAACTCGCTACATTGAGAAACGGAAGATGTTTCAACCCCCTTGGAAACAGCACTGTGATGAGTATTACCTCATATTTAAGGCACGTTAGTTGGAAAGACTAGTCTACGAGGGTTAACATTCAAAAATCCTTTCTTGGTACTTCAGAGTTCATGAAATTGTTAGATATATTATGCATGTTTGCCATACTTTAAGTTGTGATATCACTGTAATTATTTTCGAGGGATATGCAAGACCAGAAACTGAAAAATGCATTTAAACACAAACGAATAAATTGTTGCGTGCGTATCATAACCAGTATACCAATTACCCATATATAAATGGTACATTACACACACACACACACACACACACACACACACACACACACACACACACACACTCACTCACTCACTCACTCACTCACTCACTCACTCACATCAACGACTAGTTCGATTGATATATGTCCCCGAAGCTACTGAGCATATTCGTTTTCAGCAGTTTTTATAATGTATACTATATATAGCTATATGGCAATGATTCAACCATGAATACTGTAGTATACTACTTTTTGTAACGCACCGTGTTCACAAAGGCCTCAGTGATCATTGCATTGAATTTATCTTACAGACCAAGCCAGTTTCAGGCCCCGGTTCAATTACAAAAGGACCACAGTTTATAGATGCAAGTCCTGCAAGAACAAATGAACCTGACACTAGTGATCTCAAAGAGGAGACGAGTAGGAATAGAAAACCACATGACCCTGTTGACAGCAACCCTCTTGAAAAGGGAAAGGGTGGGTAGAAACTGCTTTACGTGTTTGGTATGCATAATTATAATTTTAAATTTATTATAATTGGCTTATATACTTGCTAGCCTAAGAGCCATTGAAAATTTAAACTGGTTTACATTGTATTTTAACATATATCATGTGGCTAGTCTTGAGATTCCAAAATTGTCTATGTACATGCACATTAAGGAATAGTGTTTTCATTTCATTAGGTCAGTTATAAAAATTAAGCTATTTCTTGCATTTATGTATGGCCAGTTTCTTTTAAAACGATGTCTAAAGGTAACATACATAAGAAGATAAATATATACATCCATTACTTTTGGTGCTCAAATAACTTTTAACTGAATATAGTGGCCACATTTGTCGTGAACAATCATGAATTACTGCACGAGTCCAAAACATTCATACATGAATACTCCATTAAACTTCATGTGTCTATACCTATATTATTTAGTGTTAACCTTCATTTGAGACCTTGACCTTTAACCATGACTTTTACTTTCAAGGTCACTTATCAAAATCCAGCCATTTCCTTCATATCACAAATACTTTTTAGTATTTATTTGTTGCCACTAATTTCTGTTACATCATGTCTTAATTCAGACATACAAAGCGTTTTGTTCCCACTATTGTTTTCTTAAACAATCAGGTCTCCATTCAGTGACACAGAGGTAAATTATTTGAGGGGAACTGCGTCTTATATGAACACATGTTGGTTTGTCTTGTGTTGTCTATCTTGGGTCAATACTGTCTGTTGTTAAATAGCTCTAAATTGATTTCCAGCCTAGATATTCACAGAAAAGTAGAACGAAAGGCTAGTCAATTGTTCTTGTGAAATAATCTTTATTACTTGTCAATGTCTAAATACTAATGGAAATTCCAGATGATATTAATTATTTACAATTTTATCCTTCGTTTAGATTTCCTCGAAAAATTAGGACTACCAAAGATTGATGACCTAGGTCCAATTTATAACTTCAACTTGAAGAACATAAAACTTGGTGAAGTATTTGATTTCCTTGATTCGTCTGGCATTCACGATGTTCGAACTGAGCTAGACACTCTGCTAGAAGATGTGCAAGTATGTAGTGTAATGGTACAAGCTTGCCATACTAAGTGCATACACCTGTATCATTCACAATTGTTATAACCAAAGTCATTGTCAAGTGAACAACAAGCGTACCTGAAATCTATAGAAGTAAATGAATGCAATTAACACTTCAAAACGAAACATTGCCAAAACCTATTGCCACATATTACAATTAATCATATTGTAGCTAGACAACCGTAAGTGCGTAGGTTCCCTATACTTTTCTTTGGCTATGGTTGCTTGTAACTGTAAAATGCAAACAGAGTATAGGGAATCTGCATCGGTTTAACATAATGTAAACAAAAGTTGTAATATACAGTTTAACGCACTTACGGTTGTCTAGCTACAATATGATTAATTGTAATATGTGGAAATTGGTTTTGGCAATGTTTCGTTTCGAAGTGTTAATTGCATTATATAGCTCTCCCCTTACGCTCCCCGAAATGAGATTAAAACGGGCAAACAATGACATAATAAAAATCACAGTGAATTGTAACCACCATGGAAAGTATTTGTTATGTGACATTTAATGGTTTCAATTACATCAACGAAAAGTTTTGTTTATCTTTTCAAGGTTTTCAAGAACACGCCTCTATGAACTGTTACATCTTCGGGTTGCTATCTTAATTCAGTCCACCTAGCCAGGTTCCCTATACTTCTCTTTGGCTATGGTTGCTTGTAACTGTAAAATGCAAACAGAGCTACTTTTGTGAATGTTTTATTAAAAACTTTAATTTATTCATACTACAGGATAGACTAGTATCTCTAGCATGGGATTTCCGACGACCAGAGACAATGGATGTCGATGAACTGAGAACCGCATTACGTGAACGATTGATAGACGTGGAATCTGTAAATAAGGCAGGGTTGATGAAGAAGTATCGTGAGGTCGAAGACCGTGAGTATAATATAATGAATACATTGGTTTGACGTGGCCCTGCAACATGATAAATCTTGAACAATAAACGTAGATGACTCTAAATATCATATAACTTCCTAAGTTATGCTTTGACATGGTTGCAATAATTGCCCGGCAACTGTTTTGAAAGATATGTGTAAATAATTAGAGGGTTTTTGTGTGCTTTCAGGTTGTACTGAGCTCCACGACTACCTACCCGAAGCCTCTTTCTGTTGGTTTGATGAAGCATGCCTCGGGGTGCAATGTAGCATTGAGATCATAGTGTTCAACAGAGCGCAAAAAGTACAGATCTTTGCAAGATTGGACCCTTGTCAACTTCAGTTTAGTATTGGTATTAATGACTGGTATCATGAGATTGACTTGGAAGATCTACTTTCAGGTATATTCTCTAATATTTATAATGACGTTTTTAGCGCAACTGAACTGATAAGGTTCAGTAGTGCTATAGACATGGTACGGTGTCTGTCTGTCTGTCTGTCTACATGTCTACATGTCTACATGTCTGGCTGTGTATGTGTGTGTACGTCTTAAAGCACAGGGACTTGAAATTGGCCATACTTGCTTACGTTTTTTATTCAATGTTTACTTGTTTTGGGTTTTTACAAAATATTTGTTTCTTGTTTATTGCTTACTCTATTTTGCTTTTAAAACATATATTTCCCAAACTAGGTGCCAAAGTAATGATTTGAGAAAGAGAAATGGTCACCGTGTATATATATATATATATATATATATATATATATATATATATATATATATATATTATATATATATATTATATATATATTATATATATGTTATCTATATTTTATATATTGCAAAATTAACAACATTATAAAACAACAATGAAACCATATTTTAAAGAAATAATACATAGACCGTACACACAGTTGTGCTACAACGCCATTGGCGCTAATTTCCACCTTCCATGCGTTGTAGATGGACCATTTGAAAATGAAGAAAAAATTACTGGGACGTTTGCAAGTTTCAGTGTTTTGGATATATCATACCGCTATGTGATTGAACGCACTGGATTGCAACTGAAGGTATTTTGAACGACTGTTAAAAGTTACTTTACAATATAACCCTGCCTGTTAACAAGCTGCGTCTTTTTCTTGGCAGTATACGAGTTATAGTCAATGCACCGTGGATTCTAAGATTAGAAGGGTTAAACTTTAACTACCAATTCATAAAAAGTAAACGCTTATAAAAGGACGAGTTTACTTCTTTCTTTATACTGTGTGTTTTAACAAGTCATTATGTTATGTATGTGACATTATCTTTTTAAACTTATAGTAAGGCTTGTTATATTCCTGCATCAGCAATAGCTTCCTTTAGGATATACCCATATCGAAAATCACTACAAAATTACCATTCCTATATCGATGACGTAATGGTTTCTAATATAGATGTCTTTTTAACTGTTACAGTTTCAGTTAGAGGTACGATTATGCTCTTCTCTGGTAGACAGGTGTCTACCACCTGTGAAGGTTTTCAAGGGTCTTCAACTCCAAATTCCTGTCTGTAAAGATTCATCAATATCTCCAAAGTGGAAGAAAAAACCAACAGGTAAAACAGTATTCCTGGCATTTAGATTTTATACAATATTATTTAATAAAACGAACCATCTTTGCATTTATACCAAAGCTGTGATTTCGTTCTATCTTTGACACAAAGATATAAATTCTTGTGAAAAGTTAAACACATCTTGCTTGAAAAAGTTATTTGTGGTGTTCAAGTTACAGGGATTCTAATTGTTCAGATTGGCAACTAAATAAGCCATGAGGTCTTGGTAGGAAACACAATATGAGCTCAATTGTGTTACTTGAATATGATATCCATGACTTGCATGTAATCAAGTTATTAGTGGATGGATCTGTTTGAGGCATATTTTAGGCATGCAATAGGGAACTTGCAAACCCGCCATGTTGAATTTTGCATTACGGGAAATGTCATAATAAATACTAATCAATTAGTATTGTAAACAATGTTGTTACATTGTTTGTAACCACAAATGATCAATTCATATTTACCCTGACCATTGTGGGAGGTTTATTTTATCAGTAGCTCCAGATTAGGTATTGCGATAACCACAGATAATCCCATAGTCCCTTGCGTCTAAGCATGCTTAGTCTGGATTGCAAGTTCCCTTTTTACCAAACCTTAATATTCGTTTATTCCTGACTTTATGAAATTATAATTTTCCAAATTTTACTACCAACTTTCCTCCACAGTTCGTTCCTTTGATGATATCTCATTGATTGGATTGGAAGATTTGGTAGATATACTTGACATTGACCCTGACATGATAACAAATCTCTTGAAGGATGTAATGACCACCATTAAAGATGAGGTGAGTTTAACATTGAGTGAAACTTATCATCACACGATGTTTTCTTTTTGTATATATAAATTAGAGAAAAACTACGATCTCAAAAGTCATATGATGTGTCATGTTTCCAATTCTCATAAAATCTTTAATAACTTTAATAACTTGTGGTGTTTTTTTCTGTTGTTTTAGAGTCTTGAAAAGATCAAAACTGAACTTCTCAGAGGCTTGAAATACGAATTCAAAAACAATGATATAAAACTGTCGGGAAGCAAAGAATTTCAGCCATATGACGTTGCATTTATAGACCCTCGATGGTACCGTTTCACATTGGGACCTGTGCCGATGATGTATGGTAAGTAATGCATGACAAAATTAGTTTAATTTGATATCGTAAAAAACAATAGGTCAATTATCAACCACTTCACTCAACCACTTCACTACCAACGCCAATCATACTATTTTTACCCCATTTTATCAGAAACTGTTTTATTCAGAGTGCTAACATCTATCGGAAATAAAACACAGTAGAGTGCTTCTGTCAATATTTTCGTCACTGTATAAAACCAAATGTAAACGCAAGTTCTTTACACACAGGCTACGGGGCTGGTGGGAGCTACACTATGTCGTTTGGTACAGAAGTTACCTTACTTTCAATGACTTTGAAGGTATGTTTAACGACGTTTAGTTCTATCTGTTCAGTAACGTTTATTTGAACACAACATAGTAAATGACACATTGCTAGTCTTTTATCAGCCATTATCAATCCCGATGTGTTTATGGTTGAATATTCCACCTTGGTGAAAGTGCAATTACACACTCAGTGATGACTATAATCTCCCAATTCACATATGCATATTTCTAAACCAGTTGCCTACTTGTTAATTTTCAAGTTTACCTCTATAAGATGAAAGAAGATTGGGCTAAAGTGACACGTCAGCTTAGATCTCACACATTCCTGAATAATACGACTTTTTTTTCTTTTCTTATTTTACAATTTATAGATTACTGCTCGGCCTGGGCTAGGATGCTATGTCTGGGGCTCCCTTGTAACCGGAATTCCAATGTTTTATGCCGAACTGAGATTAACTGGCTATCTTATGACAACATCATTTCCTATTCAGGCAAAAATTGGGTATAGCAGTTTCCCTTTCGATATAGAGTAAGTACCGCGGCACTAGATATGTACCGTGACCCCATTAAAACTTGTTACACATTATAAGCGCTTTATATGTGTCTGAATAACATTTTAATACATATAACATAATAACATAACATACTTTTTTTTAAATTAAAGTGCTCGAATGGACATGGTACTGGTACCATTGAGGTTAGAACTCCGTGGACGCTGTGTCTTTCACCAGGAATATAAGTTTGTCACGATAAGAAAAGTAATTGTTGATAAAGAGATATGGGAATACACTACACCACAAATCGAAAAGAATATCTTCAACGAGGGTGAACTTGAACCTGACAACACTCCACCAACGTTCAGGAAATTATTAATAAAACAGGTACAGGAACCTTTAGTAATTGCAGGGAGTCGGTGGGATTAGGAAGGGTCTCACAGGAATGAAGGGGGAGAGGATGGTAAGATATTGGGGTTAATGTTTTGGAATAGCGATGTTGAGCTAGGTCAGGACAACATTAGTAGTGCACCCATCTAATATAGGGGAGTTCTGGCCTTCAGCTCTAAAAAAAACAAAGAAAAAAACCCCAAGGGAATTAGGTAATACAGTACCATCATGCAAATTCACTGCGGTGTTAGTTGTAGATAACAACCAATGTCTTTGAAATTAGTAATATGGTGGCAGTGGGACTCAAATTTTAACTCAAGTTTAATTTGTTTGAAATATTTGAACTGGGGAGAGCCATGTTTTAGAGAATGGAAATTGAGAGAGGGAGAGGGCCACTCTTTAGAAAACTGAATTGAGGCTGAGTCACATGTTATGCAACAGACCGCCCAGGCTTGACTACCCCCCCCCCCCACCCCCTCCGTAATTAACGAAGGCTTTCTAAGAATCTACATTGGCATGTTAAAGTTTGTGTTTGCCACGATCATACCTTGAATTCAAAATTGGTGACTTGTTTAAATTCATTCTAATCTATTGCTCTATTGTTGTTGCTGAGTATAAATCTAACATTAAACTTGATATGTTAGATGGACTTCGGTTACATTGTTATAATAATAGAATAAGGCATTATGATATCATACAGTGGTGTAATTCTTAACTTATTTTTTATCCGGAAGCCAGAAAGTAAATCGAGGTCTCTAAATTACTAATTTGGGTATCATTCTTTAAAGGCTCATGTTTCAATGTCATGTTATGGCATTAGTGTTATCCGTGGGGCGATATAGATTAGACATGATTATTCTCTGTAAAGGAATAACGTTATGTGAGCTTTACCAATCCGTTGGTTTTCTCGTCTAAATCCTAACCCTAATCCAATAGAGAATGGGATTTAATTTTAATTTAAAGCACGATATATTTTTCGGGTGTTAATTGTCTCTCTCTCTGTCTTGCTGTCTATCTAATTCATTACAGAAAGACCTAGACAAGCACCTCGGGCGAGCTGTGACTCCTGTGACACATTGTGAAATAACTCAGGTGGTTGGCCGAGACTACGTAGAACCAGCATTCCAACTATCAATAGCAGTTGACGATGATAAGAGTGAGGTTGACCTGACCTTCTGTGTTGGAACGTATCAGAGTGGCTGTGATGTTCTGAAAGACCAATCAATGAACGGGCCATCAGTTGTTGTTGCAGTGGTAAGAGTTTAACATTGTGACTTGTGTTCTACGCTCAGAGGTTTTGACAAAGTTTAACTTACAATACAATACGCCAGCTGAATGAGTGACCGTCCGGAGCGGGCTATAGGGATAATTCATGTGAACATATGCATGTGATATTCAGATGTTCGAAACTACATTTAATTTTATAGACGTGCGCGCTCAACATGACTCTGACCTTGACCTTGATCCCTAAGGTCAAAAAGCTAATTCTTAAATCATTTCAGTAATTTTGTAGCTAGAGACAGTTCAGTTCAAATGTGAACACCAACATTATTCAAACTATCTCGTCATTTTGACCTTGATACTTATCTTCAAGGACACAATCAAACCTGGAAGATTTTTTCAGAGGGTCATATGCTAATATTACCAAAAGTAAACTTTCTATTAAGACAAAACCCGTATGGATTTCATTCAATTGCATACATTCATACTATTAGAGTTAAATTTTTGGTTCAAAAATTGACCCTTGACCTTGACCTTTGATCTTTGTGTTCAAATAATGATTTGATCCTTAATCTTGACTGTTTTTTTCTTTTCTTTCTTTGATAGTTTATTTACATGTCAATAACCTACTATTAGATAAACTAGGATGTCTGGTCAGCTTAACATTATCTCATATATTAGTGTGCTACTTTATAGGGTTGATGTCCATTTTTTCGTTTGTATAAACTTTGTTTATGTTATGAGTAGACATTATTATGTATATTATATATATATGGTGTTTTCAAGTTTGGAAATGGCTGTAGAACCATATTTAGACTACAATATGTCACTGTATATTAGTGCTATGGTTATGACTTTGAACGCAGAAGACGTATTTAAACTGGAAAGGTAAGTTTCAACCAAAAAATCTAAGATAACATTGCATTTTGCATTATTTTTATTGTCCAGGTATTACCAGGTGGTATGCAACTTCATTTCACCGTAAAAGCAGAGAATTCTGCCAAAGAAGTTGCAATGGCAACATGTAGTCTTCCAACGTATGATATAACTTTACCTGCTGGAAGAATCATTCCCGATTTCCTGTCAACAAGTCGTCCAAATGTACTGAGGGCATCAGCAGTTGTGTACGACGATAGCCCCATTTTAAGTCAACAGGTAAATAGACCTATGTATGTATGTATGTATGTATGTATGTATGTATGTATGTATGTATGTATGTATGTGAACAATATTGATGTTTACACTAGTGTAATAATACATTTTTGGACTATATGTGCTATACCAATTTCGTAAACATAGAACCACGTCGTCATTTGCATAAAATATACAAAACCTTAATTTGAAATGACCAGTGATTTTTCACGCAAATACTGAGAAACAATGAATTGCCAGCAAACAACTGCGATGTGTGTTATTGTCAACACAACACAATTTACACGTCACCAGTACGAGATACACGTATCTCTATTACGTCAGTGTTTATGAAAAATGCATCTCATTCAAATTCCTGTAACTTGTTTTCAGTTCCTTAAGCAGTCACAATTACGTGTTCTTATTTGTTTTGAGCCAGGTGGGTGTTGGATTCGGCGTTGAACTCTATGGTGACCAGATTATCTCATGGAAAGATGTCTCATTGCAAGCTGTAGACCCTGGAGATACAAATAGTCGACTCTCACCGCCTGAACGTTTTACGTCAGAACGACGTGGCAGACTTGACTCTACCCCTTACGAGGTTAATTCATACACTACTGCATACAAATGTGCAGAAGAGTGTCTAAAATTACCGTGGACAAAGTGTATTAGCTTTAATTATGATTACGGAGAAAGTGGACTGTGTGAGTTCCTGGAGCAGATAGAAGGACATGGAGTTGAACTGCACGAGGTAAATATACGTTAACTATAAAATCTTGGAAAAGAATTCTTGAGCATTCTTTGCGGTTTCTAAATGTTTCCCGTTTTTTGAGTTCTTCTTAAGTTCAGTAGTGCTATAGGCATGGGAAAATGTCTGTCTGGTGTGTGTGTGTGTGTGTGTGTGTCTGTGTCTGTGTGTCTGTGTGTGTGTGTGTGAACACCACTTAAAGTCATAAATCGTTAAACCGATTGCCATGATATTTCGTGGGTATATTGCATGGGGTGCCTTGTAGGGAAATTGTTCATATCAAAATAATCTTACCACGGGTATGTGATTTGGGTAAAAAGTGTGATATTTGGTTAAAAAACTTAAACTCAAAAACTACTGAGCAGATCGGTCTGCAATTTGGTGGAAGCGATCTAAAGAGTGTTTAGATAAAGAGTTGTTCATTAAATGATGATCCTATCAGTGATATAGCAAATAAAGTCTAACACTACATGGACAATGGTTGCTAAATCTTGTTGGGGATGTTACTGGAGGTGTTATTCTGCAGTTATTGTTCAGAACATATTGACAAAACCTTTTCTAGCAACCATAACCATGCCCTTAGCAACAGTGAGATGATGATGATGATGATGATGATGATGATGATGATGATGATGATGATGTATATTACAAAGATAACAACAGGGATGGGTAGGCAAGTGGATAAACATCCAAAAGGTGAATGCAAATATGCTTAGCAACAAGACCATGCCCATAGCAAGAGCCAAATGATGGCATACATGGTAATGGGCTGTATAGGTAACCAGATAAACATACTTCAAATCTTACAGTTGTGCTACTATGCCATTGGCTCTATTTTTTAGATAACCACTTCGAAAGAAAAATCGGTCATAAACGAAGAATGGTTTTATAGAGCTAACAGGGTAGATAACAATCAAAAGTGTTACCATTGCCTAATGAATATATGCATGCATAAATTAACTTACGAGACTACCAGGTTTAGCAGTGTATGCAAAATAATAAAATATGTTTTATTGGTCCGAAGTATTATACAAACACACCCATAGTGTTCACGTGAGCACACAGAATAACTAAACACAATTATGGTAGTCATAGACTAATAGGGGAGAAACACTCATTTGAACATGGGTGAATGTTGGTGATTTTAAAAAGTCATTTAAATATTGAAACTAGTTCAAAGGCTATTTCATTAGCTAGGATTGTTATATGTAAACCCATTTTTGATGTGACGGAGTTGATTGTAAACATGCCATCTGCTTCTTTTCATCAAACATTCCAATCATAACACGCCAAATCTACTTTGTCTGATCGATTTAGTGAGACTTCACCAGGAGTTTGCCTGATACATACAGAAGCTTTGCATGGCAGTGATGAAATAATGCTCGACTGTTATATATTCTATTAAATCTAGCCTCCAGTCTTAAACAATCATGCCTTCTGAACAACTGCTGTATTACTCCCCTATGTTTATCATTACAGTCAGGATATTTCCACTATTTTGAGAGGCTCGGCGTTGGGCGCACAGTTCAATTTGATCATGAAGATATACTTCTACGACATGGAGACAGTCATTATTTTAACATGTACATGAGGAATAGTCTGGGTGAGTATTTCACTGTACAAATTGGTTTATGTTTGGTATGGAAGTACTTGGTTCTCCGAATATATAATATGCTACATTCTTATGTGTAAAGCGAGCTCAGTTGATGGATGGCTATCAAGATTTAAAAACTTACATGACCTATTTGTAAAGAGAATTGATGTCCGATCACAAGGAAATCCAAGGTATGTGTTAAAGAACGTGTGAATATTCAGCCCACTTTCTAATCAATACACTCGGTTGAACTATCTATGTGCAGCTTTGTTGATGCAGGTTTCCATGCATACTCTGATCTTCACCTAAAATGAGTAATCCATTATTTGCAATACACTTATTATTGGTGTGCATTGTTTTTGAAGGGTATCAAATGATAATATCATCAGAGCCAATAATTGCAGACTTTGTACCTCCACAACCTGGTCTCATCAAAGATGCAACCTTCGATGAAACGTCTCATGAAAGTTGTGTCGACTTCGTACCTGATGAATGGGAGTCCAGATGTATTGAGGAGACGTTCTTAAACAATCACAGGTATTTTAATGAAGTAGTTTAACCTATATGCCCTCGGCTTCCTCTTTGGGCTATGTCACTCAGAAACATGACTTAGTATAAATTTAATCTCCATTTAACATAACCTCTTAAGAGGTTCATTAAGTTCCTTTAATGTGCTTTAAACACCGGTTACCGTGATTCGTGGTAGATTCTGACAACGGGACTATAAACATATACACCCAGGGTAAAATATTACTAATAATTACTGTATTATAATTATCTAATTACTTTGATATAATTATTATTATGATTCTTAAGCGAGCCATGTTAGTGTACTACCAATCTTTATCTAACATATAATTCTTACAGGTATATTATTGATGGACCAGGTTCAGGAACAGTCTTTAATGGGCATGAGCAACTCATTGATTTATTATACACGAGAGCAAATGAATATGTATCAGGTAAGTGACTTGCTAATAGCTAACAATCAGCAAATTATAGTTTTCGCGCTGACCACTCAGAATTGAAGTACTATCCCTTATAATTATGACATCCGTTAAATCCAACGATTTCAAGCTTTACACATGCAGTGGGATGTATGCAAACGATGGTAATTATTTTTTCAAAAAAGGTATAATTTTTTTTATTTATGAAGTTAATGATGGAATTGGAATTGTGAGTCGAAGTAACTATAATGTCGATTATGTTGGTTGGTCATTGAGTGTTATTAAAGGGGAATACTGCTTCAGGAATTAAACATTGTGTTCAACTTAGCTTTTGGTTCTGGAGAGCCATTTCATGGTTTTGAATAATGTCGCACAAGTGCCAATAAACACCAAATTGAAATTGAATTTTGTTTCACGTTTATTGTTCTATATTTGTCGAAGCATTAGTCCCGTGCTAATATAAGTTGGAGTCAGCAGACATATATGTATTAGATAACCAATGCGTATTCATGACTCGTACATGCATATTACCTTTAGATAAGTAGTCATGAACTTTTAATTCAGCGTCTCTTTTTAATTGTGTGAAATTTTCGTTATGTGAAATCAAGAATCTCTCAAATGTCTTCATTCCACGTGTTTTTTTCTTCAAATGAATAAGTATATTATTCAGAGATGATAGCATCTGGTGATATTTATCAACATGTACCATTGCTTATCACATACATCAATACCTTATTGCTCACTGCTTTTAAACTTCCTGGATGCTACCCCCCCCCCCCCCGGCCTATAATGTCATCTTAGCAATTACTGCAGTTTGACTCCAAATATACACAACTGTACATACATTACATAAGGTTCTGACAGAAATAACATTTTATTGTCAACTGTCTCATGAAAAAAGCAAACAATGTCAATATAGTTTCAAATAACTGTAAAGACCCATACTGTGAATACTTAGCATGATATCAATACTGATTACATTCAATGAAAATACTAATGATAATACCAGCACACATTCTCAACCAAAATCTACAATACTGTGGTTGTTTTCAGCAAACTGGGATGGTTTCTATGACTATGAAACTGGTATATTTGGGTATACATGGACCGTGGGAAGAGAGCCGTGCCTTGATGATATCCACCCCCACAAAGATCCCCATTCACATTTATTTGATGAGACAGAATGGACCCATGTAGGGTTGGCGTATCCACTGTCTGTAACGTTCTTACCAGGTAACATTTCTAGATTATACATAAATCCGAACAATTTTGAACTTGATATGATTTGGATAACGGTATCCAGCGTGTTTGAATTCGAAGGTTTAATTAAATCCAATTACTTATTCTCAGATGCATAGAATTTAGCCAAACCCTAAATAGTGTCAAAAAAACTCGACCATCAAATATCAAAATATGTTGGAACTAAATGCCATCAATATTTCAACCTATATATTTCAATATTCGTCATGTTACACCAAGTCCATGTCAGTTTCTAAGTGATTCGAAACTTCAATTGTAATATAGTACCTATTTGACTGCATATGTTGGTCATCCAAAGGTGTTGACTAAAATATATAAATAACTACAGATTCGACAAGTAGATTGAATTACTTTTACAATTAATTCCAAATCGTTATTTTCCACTACGCATGTGTACTTGTGCATTCACTCACTGCTCGTCATAAACTTTCAGATGGCCAATATCATGTCACTGTAAGGGCACTTAACAAGGCTCAATTTGGTGGACCAATGGCGACTACAGTCTGTCATACGACACCTTACACCATCGATAACACCGCTCCCCTCGTGAATGAAGTCTTCAATGTTCATTATGATGAAGTGGATTGCATGATTAGTGCAGAATACAACGTAAGGTATGTGATGATAAAAGACATCGGTAAAAAGACTAGAGGAATCTAATCAAGTAATAAAAGGTAATTTACATTCAACCTAAACTGAAAGATTCGTTGTTGATAATGATCCTGTTAAAAATCTAAACATTTAAATCTAATAAGGTAAAAGACGAGTGATTATACGAGTGTACACAATACAGTTTTATATTCAGTCGAACTTTCTATGTAGTATAAACACTTTACAACTACCGAATATCATCATATATTGAAAGTATGTATGAAGCTTGTCTTTACATGCAACAAGTATTTTGTGCTTGTATGTCAAATTCCTTAAAAACTATTTTAACATTATTTTACTATCCTTCCATCACGTTATTTCCTGCAGTGATGATTTGTCATATATAAGAGAAATTTACTTTGGACTTGGCAGAAGTACCCGTGATGCATACATAATGGACTGGGAGAGAGAAAGTAATCTTACACACATTGAATTACAATTCTGCATTCCTGATGGGATACCAACTTGGGTCAAGATCAGAGCCATCAATAATGGTAAGTTAGAAGTAGACACTTTTCTGTATATTTGTAAATCAGTTAATATTTCATTTTCTTCTGTTAATTGGTGTGTATGATATGTTGTTTGATTAAAGATTAACTCAGAAATAGAACACACTGAGTTTTCATTCTTTACTATATTTCAGTCGACCTTCGAACTATCGGTCATGCCCCGTTTCCGATCATCGTTGATACAAGTCCACCCATACCTGGAGAGGTGTTCGATGGAACAGTTCATGATCATGACATTGACTATCAGTCTTATGGTGATGAAATATGTGTTAGTTGGCATGGTTTCTATGATCAAGAAAGTGGAATTGGTAAGTTCTACAGTGATTGAAATCGTTTATGATTTTGATTTGTTTGAATCATTATATATCGGATTTTCATGATTTATAACTATTTCTGAACATATTGTAATGTTCCTTTCTCCCTGTAGCTAATTACGAATGGTTCGCTGGAACAGCACCTGGAGAAAATGACACAGTACCATTGGTGAAGCTAAGTCATTCTGAATACAGGGCCTGTAGTAACGAAGTTTCATTAGCCCACAACCAGACGTATTACTCCACAGTCATTGCTTACAATGCTGGGCACAAAACCCTATACACAAGTTTAACAACTGATGGCGGTAAGTATAGTGTACACGTTTATGGTTGAAAATACGGACAGCGTTTTAAATATGATAACATTGGGGTTTTTTTCAGGTATGTTTGACATGCAAACATTTACAGATATAATATTTCTACAAAATGTTTTTTTCATTTTTTCAAATGCATATGTTCACCATTGGCTTCAAAAGTATTCCAGACAATATGAACACTTATTCATGACTGCAGTAATTGACAGAGAGTGCAGACCTCCGATATGTTACCAGTGATATTTTGAGGGCGGGATGTCATGATACCAACATAGTCAATTTTATATACCATTCGTGGTCTATACCAACAATACACAGTCCATTTTGTTATGGTGTCCCACCCTTTGTTTATTCTAGCCACAAAGTCCATGTAAATATACACCATAACTCACTTTCCTATTGTTTATTTGAAGTGCTGTATGATGCAACTCCTCCGGTAGAAGGTTGGATTAATGACGGGCTAGATCCTACAGAAGATATGGTTTATTCATCTGAACGTGCTACTGTGTCTGCAAATTGGGATGGATTTTATGATCCCGAGTCATCGATAAAGGAGTATACAATCACAGTGTGGAGAAAACATGCAGATACAGGTAAATCGTTTTAACTAGTAGCATTCAGTATTCTGTTGTACGATATCACCTGTCCTTTTTAGTGCAAGTGCAATATATGAGTAAGTGTAAATATATAAATAAATGTCTTATATTAGTTAATGCTTAGCTAAAAAGTTTAGAATGCACATGGAATTGTTTTGTTTGTATTTAGATTATTGGCACATTGGGCCAATTTCTATATTTCTCTAGTTCAGAACATTGCTATGGCAATACAATGCTTAAGCCAATGTTGATTTGAAAAGAATGACTAAAACCGCCAGAAACGCAACTACAGTTCCTCGTCTTTAGCTAATCCCTAAAGATGTAAGTATTCAAATCGTCAGTGTAATTCAGGGTACTGTAGCTCTGAACAGAGTACTGTGGCAGAGCTGATTACTATATATACTTACTCTGTATATGTATAATTATTAGGGAACTACACATATCCAGCAACAGTAATACATGACCCACAGACAGTTTCACCGTATTCAAACTCCATTGATTGGCACCACTTTCACTTGCATCATGGTGACGTTGTGTACGCGGAAGTAGAAGCAGTAAATAACGCATTGGGTGGCACAGACATATTATCAGATGGATACACAGTTGATCTGACTGAACCAACTCTATACTATCTTGGTGATGGCAGTGTTCCTGGACAGAATAATCGATACACAGTAAGTTGTTCTGTCGCAGTTAAAAGACAGAGGTGCACTGTCCACAATAAGTGATCATGCACTTTCTTAGCGAAATGAATTGAATATGTTTTGTTTAGGACCACATTTGAGCAGACATATTGCATCTAATGCTCATCATCACCATCCTGAAACACGTGAATATCAATGCCATTTTTGGCAATGTAACTCATTTCAAGGACAATTGAACTAAAACTCTCGAGAGCACCGTCTCTCATACATTTTACTTGAAGGAACATAGCATTAGGGTTCGTTAACAGCAAAGGTGAAGATAGTGTAACTGAAAGGAATGACCAACACTAAAGCTTTGTAAATGTTATAGAACTATATTTCTCATATGTCTACATATCATTGCACATTGCTCAATACATTCTTTACTTGTAGTGCCTTTTATCACTAAAGAGTGTGCTCGATAGATTTCCTTAATTTGGCACGTATCTCGAGGTGTTCATATTTATCTGTAATATTTTATTAGAGACGTGTTGATGGATATGTAATACTATATATCGTACACATGCTCAGTGTACAAGAGATTGTCTTTGTTCTAACCCTACCCTTCGTATAAACCAGGCAAGTACCAATCAGTTAGCAGCCAATTGGGACTTCGAAGATTCGGAATCTGGTGTTGATCACTACAAGCTATCTATTCATGAGACGTTTGGTGGTACTAGGAGGAAGATTTATCCAGTACAGTAAGTGTGTAATTAATTGTAATTACAAATGTTAAGAGTTGAATTCAGCTACAGTACCAATAAAAATGCTCTTCAGATAATGGAATACAACAATATTAATATATCAATATTGACATATTATAGATAAAACATGTGGATAATTATTCCAAACAAAATGGAAAACCAGTGCATATATATATATATATATATATATATATATATATATATATATATATATATATATATATATATATATATATATATATATATATATATATATACATATAGGAAGTCAGTGGTAAGATTTGTCCGTAGTACAGTGCTCGATACGTCTGCACGCAGAGCAGAGTATATGTTGAGGGTAGAAGAAAATCAAGTCGGGGTTTTCGTCTCTACAAGCCTGTTTCGTGAGTAAATCACTCGTCAGGAGATGTTGATGACGAGTGATTTACTCACGGAACAGGCTGACGAGTGATTTACTCACGAAACAGGCTTGTAGAGACGAAAAACCCGACTTGATTTTCTTCTACCCTCAACATATACTCCGCTCTGCGTGCAGACGTATCGAGCACTGTACTACGGACAAATCTTACCACTGACTTCCTATATATATATATATATATATATATATATATATATATATATATATATATATATATATATATATATATATATATATATATATATATATATATATATTTATATATAATCCCATGAAATCAATGTTAGTTTTACGTCATAATGCTCCGAGTATGATTCCGCGGACTAATACAAATTCGAGCCGGTAGGCGAGAATTTGTAGTTCGCGGAATCATACGAGGAGCATTATGACGTAAAACTAACATTGGTTTCATGGAATTATATATTTATCACATAACTAAGTATTTCCCCTTATTATTCTAAAATTTTAAATCGTATTTTACGAATACTGTATCTTTTCATCGCACTATATTCTTCATCGCGTATTAAAAATTGGAGCCCGACGGCTATGCAAATTACATAATCGCGTGACCTGTCGCGAGGTCAAGCTTACCATGGTATCGGTCGGGCCGGTCGCGGTTCTGTGGTTTCTCAACCAAAATTATCGGTTATAACCTTGCGATGTACATGTAATATCGAATTTAGTTTAAAACGTAAGTAGAATTTGTCTGAATACGACTTTTGTGCCGTCATTTTAATCATATTTTCTCGGGTTGTGTAAGTTCGGAGATCTGAGCGACGGAAAATCGTAAGTAAGCTTGCCGGCTGCTACATCGATAATCTACGTGATTTTTAAATATAATAAAATGTATCAAATAAAAATAAAAGGACTTCTACGTATCAAACTCATGCCATCCAAGGATATATGTAACGTAATGTATGCATTTACGTTTTGAAAGCACGTAATTATTACGATAAACTTGATCGTAGCGTAGGATTGACTCGAACAGTACGGAGAAAAAATAGTTCGGTAGAACAGGGGTGATATGCTCTGAAATCACCCCTGTTTGACGTCACACAGTAGAAGATATGCACGTATTTATGTGATAAATATATATATATATATATATATATATATATATATATATATATATATATATATATATATATATATATATATATATATATATATATATGACATGACTGAAGCAATTCAATGTCATTTTTGCATTACAGTGAAGACTTCGAGTCATTGGCTGGAACTCTGTTCACGTGGGCTTCACCTGACACATTGTCATTGGAAACAGGACGTCATTACAGTTTTAGGATTGCTGCCACCAACGGTGCAGGACTGACCAATGTTCAGGACACAGATGGAGTGACTGTTGATTCTTCACCGCCGATAGTGAGTATCCTAGATTAATATGATACGTGGATTTGTTTGAATACATACATTTTGTATTCTAAAATGATGTATAAAGGTATTAACATGCTGACGAATATATACCATCGCATCCACCACACGAAATGAGTAAGTACATTGATTCATATATTAAAATTAATTTACATATGAGAAGTACATGAAGTTTGACATGAATGATTGTAATCAGTTATGTATTGTATTTGCTACACACCTAATACTACTACAAATCGTGACGTCATAATGATTTTATAACCTATTCAGATGCGGGTATTAGCAGTAGGAAAACTTACACCAGGATCTGAAGAACTTTTTGATGGATTTGTTGTTGATTCTAATAAGGAAGGAATTAAAGCCTATTGGAAAGCTACGGACTTTGAGAGTGGAATAGACGCCTACTTTGTTGCTGTTGGTACTGCGATTGGTAAATAACTGTTATTTAACTACAGTGCAAAGCAACCCCTTTGGTTGTGATTCCATGGTTGTAATGAAACACAATGTTTCGTTGTATTGACTGATACATTGTATGCTATCATTTCCTAAGTTCACTTGTTCAGTTAGATATCATGTGTACTTAATTCCTGGGGCTTGTTATGTTTTTTCGTGACTGTACAGTTGAATGAAGTGCAAAAGTATTAAAACACAGGACTCGGGGTGTCAAAGTACTGCTGTTTTTGATTTTGGCGAATCATATAAATTTACCTTTGGCACTTGGATATTACGGTCCCTTTCAACGTTTTTGATATTGTGATATTTTAGTTGAATACTTTTAAATGACTTTAAGCTACTATCTTAGGCTCGACTGACATACTGGATTTCACCGATATGGGAACATCAACCGGTGGATACATTTGGAATCTTGATTTGTCACTGTTCGAGGAAGCTTCTGCTGGTCCAGTGTATTACGTGTCAGTGAAAGCTATGAATGGTGCAGGCTCCTATTCCAATGTCAAAGTTTCAAGGTATGCACACATTTTGAAAGCTTAATAAGTACATTAAAGTTGCGTTGATATCACTAGAGAACTGTTCGCACTATTCTGAGGTGGCACTGAAGCACATGTCATGCAATGTGATATTACACAGAAGAGAAACTGATATTTCTAATATGAATGTTTCAAATTACCTGAATATTTTTCTTGGCTATGCCAAGTGATATGATTTTTTTACATAGTCGCGCACGTTTTATCTATGGTACCGGATTAGGACAATAAATGCGCATCATGCTATTACTTCATTACACCTTTACCTCTATTGTTTATACGTGTAACTTCATTTGCAGTCCAATAAAAATTGTGTCTGGTGACAAAGTTGGTTTTGTTATTGATGGTCCTAATGATGATGACGATGAAGATAGTTATTCTACAATTGACGTGGACTATCAAATAGAGAGTGGAACTGTAACAGCTCAGTTTACTGGATTTGAAAGTGATCAACATGGAATTGTTCACTACGAATGGGCTGTAGGCACCGAACCTGAACTTGACGATGTCCAACCGTACATAAATGCCGGCATACTTGTATCTGATAAGCAAGATATCAAGGGAGAAGGTAAATGACTGGTGTATATATACTTGTTTTTAGCTGAACAGGTAGCTTTCATTTTACAGCACTATTTTAAACATGTCAGTAAACCGTGCATTTCTGACCTACACAAATCCGTGGTAGCGTTCATGGTTGCGATATTTTTATTTCAGCTGGCACTATTTATTCTCGCTATAATACATATAATTTTTCACAGGGCTCCATGGCTCAGGCAGTACACAGTCGCTGCTTCCTTTGGAATCTGGAATGCAATATTACACTACTATTCGTGCGTTAACCGGAGCTGGGAACGTCCTGGAAGCTTCTTCCGATGGGTTTACTGTCGATATCACCCCACCATCTATACATATTGAAACTATTGGAGTAACTGTTGATAATGACACGACAGTCTTGAACACAGAGACCGACCATTATCAAGTAAGCAATAAACGAAGGTTACAAAAATTGTAGTCACTTTGGTGCAAGTTGTGGTGATGGTGTCAAGATTGTTGGGACTAGATTCTGTTCTGACTGTTGTCCCTTGCTGAATGAAGAGACAACAGTCAGAATCGAGTACTAGTACGTACCTTATTACACTCGGTCAGAGAGCTGGACATGTGATCAATAGTATTGATTGTTCTGGATTTGACGGTTGTAGTAGAAGTAGTAATAACTTTATTATAAGTATATATTTTTAAAAAGCAACTCGCATTGTGATAAAGTCGGAGGGGCGATGGAGATTTCTTGAGTTTAGTACTGTGTACACTATTTACTGGCCTTGTTAAAGTATAACTTTGGTGTATTTTTCATTTGCATCTATTTGTGTATACAATCTTTATAATGTTTCTGTTGTTAAAAGCGTTGCTGTCTATACATATTGCATAAATCAGAGTTACCTGTAAGATTATCTGGTGCACTTTATCTTATCCGGTACTTTGCCAATATAAAGAAGTTACACTTATTTCCTTCAGAAATCACTTGATTCACTTATCGCATCCTGGACTATACTTGAGGAGGAAAGTGAAGTCACGTACACAGAATTTTGCTATGGAAGTTATCCGAGAGCTGCAGATATATTCAATTGTACGGAGATGACGCTTCAGAATAATGTACCAAATGCACTCGTGCAGCCATCCGAAAATTATCCAAATATACTGACGTTGAAGTCTATCAACAAGGTAGTGTGCAAATATAAATAATTACGCAAGTATACATACGTGCATGCACACACACACACACACACACACACACACACACACACACATACACGCACGCACGCACACACACACACATACATACATACATACATACATACATACATACAAACATACATAGAACATACATACATATACATACATACATACATACATACATACACACACACACACATACATACATACATACATACATACATACATACATACATACATACATACATACACTAGTTGTGAATGCTATAAGTGTGGCAAATAGAGAAAGTGCTTTAGTTCAATGCACATGGACATGCATATGTCTTACATTTGTTATATGGTCTTTAAATAAGGTTGGACTGTACGGAACGGTAACATCACGATCAATCACAGTGGATACAACTCCCCCAGTAGCAGGAAATATCACTTGCCCAAGGTATTCAAGAAGTGTAGACTATATAACCTGTACCTGGACTGATTATTCAGATAAGGAGAGTGGAATTGCTTACTATGAATTTGCGGTTGGACTGTCTGAAGGAGATGACTCAGTTTTCCCCTTTGCACAGGTTGACTCTTCAGTGAATGGATACAGTGCACAAGGTATGAAAAACAATACAAGCTGCCTTGACGTTGATTTCATTGGTAGAAACATGCTTCCTTTAACTGATTTCATGAATATCAAAGCTATTTTTTAAAGAACATTATGTACTGTAATTATATTATACGCATTAACTACTCTGTGTTTGGCTTTCCTTTCCTGTCTGTCTGCCTGTCTGTCTGTCTGTCCGTCCGTCCGTCTGTCTATCTGTCTGTCTGTCTGTCACCCTCTATTCTCTAGGATTTACAGGCGGCGCTTTGCAACATCGATCATATTACGTCACTGTGTCTGCAACGAATCATGTCGGCGAGACAACAAGAGCATACTCATCTGAGATCATTGTGGATGAAACAGGTCCTATTACTGGAAAGGTAATTCAACTCAGTGGAGTTGATGTAGTTGATGTTAATAATGCAAATCAAAATGGTCTAAATCTGAACGAATGTTTGACTACAGCAGGTAAGAAAGGAGTGTCATTTCTTCACTTAGCTAAATCTAGTGATTTGCTCTTTTAGAGTGGCCCTATATGATCCAATTTTTCAACCAGAAAAAAACATTTTGAAAAAAACATACACTGTCTGTTCTTGTACCTCAATAATTGCAAAAAGAAAACGTTTTAAAATGTGTGAAAGTTTGTTATTGTACACAAGGAAGTGATTTATAATTTATATGAATAATGGATGAGTATGACAGTGTATTTTGATATATTAGTTGATCTGAAAAGGTTAAACCACAATTACAGTAGAAAAGATGTTGACTTGCTGTTCACTGTGCTGCATAATGTTTTTAACACAAAGTTAGACACATTTGAACTCCAGACTAACATTAACACAGACACAACAAACAGAGCAGGACATTGAAAATTGATAAACATTGCTAATATCTCTGCTGAATACATTATTAGACATGGATTTGATGATTTTAATGGCTTCAATTGTTTACTTGTTTACTTTCCAAGTGATAATCAACATAATAAATTGTCTGCTGCTACATCCCCTACTGTGCACGACACCTATGTATTGGGGGTTGTTTTTGTCATGTGACATCAGTGAAACGCCAATGAAACATCGTTTGTACTGTAATACTCATGTCTGTACTTTAGATTGTGAAATTGTAGATGCAGTTTGTCAAACATCGGTGGACAGGATACATGTAGCATGGGAGCCTTTTATTGACCCCGACTCACCGATTGTAAGGTAAGTGTAATGGATGATAAAGCGCTCAATTTCCTTGGCAAGTGTTAAAGAATTTGCACTGTAGATTTGTGGCTTCTTCATTATATAACAGAGTGCTATGAAGCGACTGAATAAAAGAAATGCTATAAATGTTTAATAATTTTTTACCACTTTCAATTATATTGTGATTTGTTAGAGAGACCGCTGATATCACTGTTTTATTGTTTAACTTTATGATGACTAAGCAATAAAGTTAACATATTTCAACCGAAGCATGTTTATATCTTCCTTCGCCTCAGATTATTAATGTGTATTCATCAAGTCTTATTTGGCGATTCACGACATTTCATTGTATAGCTCCAACACAGTCTTGTCATGACTTGTATAGACAATTATCTCGTCTGACTAAAGTGTGAACGAGATGATTTCATTACTTTTTCATCAATTTTGCTTTATAGATACCAATTGGCCGTTGGTACAAATCCTGGGGGTACCCAAATAAAGAATTTCTATGATGTTGACACAAACAATGGTTTGGTTGCTGTGATTACAAACATTGATCTGTACAATGTAAGAGAGGCCTATGTGTCTGTCCGTGGGTTTAATGCTGCTGGTCTCTACTCAACGGCAACATCGAACGGCGTCTACATCAGTCGAGTTAGTGCTGGCCTACCATCGATAGGAAACAGCTATGTTTGGGAAGGAAATGAGGATAAAGACATGTAAGTGCATACGCAATATTATGATTATTTTGCTTGGAATTTCCGTAGACATTGCTATCAACAGTATTTGTCATAGTCTTGATCTTTTCGTGGTAAAAGAAAAATGATTTAAAACTGTGACTGTTAAATAAAGGTTTCATTCTTTCGATTTAGAAATTACCAGGACAACAGCGACGAATTGTCAGGACAGTGGAATTTCGATGGAGATCCTTGCCCGATTGTAAAGTATCAGTGGTCAATTATAAGATTCGACGGTTTAATTGTCCAGCCAATGGTGGAAGTACCTGATGGTAAGACACAACATAATAGTGACTTTATCCACCCAGATGTAAACTGAAAACCATGGATTTTTGTTCCTGCACATATTGTTCGAATGTAATATTCCGAGCTATATCTATTATACATGATGTACCCCTTTAATTGGAATATTGATTATATTAAACTATATTTAATTTGAAGCTTGCATACTTCAAATGTTACCTAAGTATTGAAAAAATAATACTTATACAAATGACAATTAGGATTATTGACAACATTAACCAGTTTTAAAGGACACGTGTACTTTTTTTACCATCAATGAATGTACAAAATCATCTTGCTTTAATTTATTCAAAGCTTGCATTATAAAGATATTGCCAAAATATTAAAAAATGATTATTTATGATAATTAAACACCACGGTTACAAAAGTACAGGCGCGGTTTGTTATGGTTGATGTATGTACCAAATTATATGAAATTTGAATTTTGCATTCTCAACTACCTAAAATCTGCAAATTAGTCATTTAACACTAAAAGCTACATGAACAATCTTTAAAGTACATGTTCAGTTTGTTATGTTTGATGTATGATGTACCGACCAAATTATATGAAATTTGAAGCTTGCATTCTGAAGATGCCGAAAATCATTATTTTTTGTCAATTATTCATTAAAACTAAAATCTTGGGCCTGTCGTTTTCTTCAGGTATGACGCGAGGGGTAAATGATGAACTCGACATGAGCGATGGAGAATCGTATTACCTTGTTGTCAGGGCAACCAACAAACTAGGATACTCTTACTCGCTACGTTCCGATGGGATCACTATTCAGAAAGAACCCCTTTTACCAGGTCATGTCAGGGATGGAGACATTCAAGGCTATGATATCAATTACCAGGAGTCGATTACGTCACTATCTGGTAACTGGGATAATTTTGGTGTCAACAGACAAAAGTACATGGATGAAGGTAATTGACTCCAAACATTACTTCTGATTTGTGATAATAAAAGGAATTGATCACAGATCATAAAATGTCTTGTTTCGTGCAAAAAAGATTTGGGTCTATAAGAGTATTTTTATTATTCATAACGGTATTTAGTAAAATAAATCATACATATTTAAAAAAGAAAGAAACAACCAGGTATTTCCCAAGCTGAAAATTATGACGTTAAACGTTTTATAACCGATTTTATATTTCGTTCTGATTTTATACTTCAAATTGTGAATGATGGTTTGTCGCAACCACACGATATGATATTTTACTTTGAAACACAAGTTTAATTGACATTGATATAAAATTTGCCCGTTGCACATTGTCACTCAAAAACATATTGTTTGAGTTTTAAAACAAAATAAGGACATGAAATATTACGCAATAATTCTATATAGCATAACTTCATTGGGTACGCAGCGATATCTCCATTATTGCACTGCTGTGCAAATATCAACAGTATACGAAGAGTTGCGAAACGATGCAAAAAATCATCGATATACATGTAATACTAACCATGACGGAAGTTTCAAAATGTCGAATACAGCGTAATGAGTTACACAAGTCTATTTTCAGCTTCCATGGAAATGGGATCACATCAGATCATTGATCACTATGAAGTAGCTGCTGGTACTGACAGACGGTACCCCTATACACGAGATGATGTCCATCCATTCGTGAATGTTGGATTGAATACCTCGCACACATTCTATGATCTTCATCTCGTGCCTCGAAAACTGACGTACTACATTACAGTGAGAGCATACAGTGTTTCCACAGCGACTGCCGAAATAACATCAAATGGACTTATGGTTGGTTATGGTGGCAAAATTGTATCTGTTGGAGACGCAAAAGTATCTAGGTATGTATGTAACTTCCAAAAATAAAATATACATTGGCATTTATCTTAAAAACTAGGGAAACATCTCCATAAACCGTAGACAGTCAAATGTGTTTCCATTAATTTTTACATTACAATATATTATCTATATTTCTTATTTAGGTATATTACATCAGCAACGTCCATGGCTATCTCTTGGACCAATTTTGTGTTTGGAATGCCAATCCTGTTCTATCAAGTTGGAATTGGAGAAAATCAAATGCATTCAAAAATACCGTCATGTCTTGAATTGGTAAGTCATGTTTGAGGGCCATCTACTTCTGTCTCGCTTTATCTATCTATCTATCTATCTATCTATCTATCTATCTATATATATATCTATCTATCTATCTGTCTGTCTGTCTATCTATCTATATGTCTGTATGTATGTATGTATGTATGTATGTATGTATGTCTGTCTGTCTGTCTGTCTGTCTGTCTTTGGCTTTCTCGATGGATGGCTGGAGATAGATAGATCGATAAATAGATATTAGATAGATAGATAGATAGATAGATAGATAGATAGATAGATAGATAGACGTTGTTCGTCCACCAAGTTCAATCTAAGTATACTGAAAACATTACAGATTATTATTAAATATCTATATCATAGACTTATCCTCTCACTGTCGAGAACACAGTTTACCAATCTTTTTTGATGAGCAACTAATGATCATTACTTGAATTTATGTAACTGGTAAATTGCTGTGAATAAATAAGTCATTTTTTTCCTTATTGCTTAGCAACACTTCGAGGAAGATGGAGAAGTGGAGCATATACTTGAATATGCACATCTATTTGACAAGTACCCATTGACAAATGTTGGTAAAAACACAATGTTGGAAGCGACTGGTCTAACTCTGGTTGATAAGGAGACGTACTTGGTTACAGTTATTGCAACTGACCAATCAGCACAATGCTCCCTGGCAACAGCAAATGTTACGGTTGACTTAACGCCACCAGTCGAAGGAAGTCTTTCTATTGGTGCCTTCGATGATGAGGTAGGAACTTTTTTCAGTTACTTGGCGAAGAATGAAATAGTAAATACCTTTGACTCGAGGTCTGTCCTCGAAAGTTATATTCGCAGTTCAATTACATACCCATTTGCAATCAAATTGAAATGTCACCAAGGAAGTCATGTTTATTAAATGATTTGTCTGAAGGCCTTTAGGTAATAAAGTTAAGGTAATAAGGTGGATTTAAGAATTAAGATATTCAAGTTTGATTTGATTGCTACGGCTGGAAAACATATTGTGAAGTTATAGGAAGTATATGATCCACGAAGAAGTGTTTGCTTTTAAAACTATATAATTTATACAGACTGAGTGTATATGGGCACAGCCTTTCAAATATGTTTAGTGTATGCTCATTTCAGTAATATAATTTATGCAGGTTGTACTTCACTGTCAAGATTGTACAGAATTACTGTACGAATTTGGACGTACTTTTCACTACAGTGTAATATTTCATCTGTAAAAAGTTTAACATTTTTGCTTTCAGGACATAACATACAATCATCGTGAAGATATGCTGTCTGTGTCTTGGAAGGGTTACCATGACGATGAAAGTGGGATTAAAGCTTACACCCTATCGATATATGACGGATTATTTTGTGGAAACGTAGATGGAACTGTTGTCTTGCAAGATGACATCGAAGTGTTAGCTAATGATACTGAATATACCTTCGTCGACTTGAGATTACAGGTGTGTTTCAATAGTATAATTTAACAAACATCATGACTTATTTTCTTTTCTATATTATCTGTAGTTTTGACTCCAATTGTCTAGAAAGTCGTCTTACTATATCATATGAAACTATAGTCCTTGCCATTTGTGAACATTGTCATCATCATCCATCATGTCCCCAGCAGTGGATTTGTTCACCAGTTTGATATGCTGCGTTGATCACATAACTCATCGTTGGAATCATGTGACGTATTAAGATGGAATCCCATTTTGTTAAAGTTCAAATCAATCAATATATCCTAACTTTCTTCCTGCATACTTCGTTCAAACGAGTTTTACTCCTTCCCTATAATGCACTTATACACTGTCACGAACTTGGATCAACATTCTTACCTTACATGTTCATTTCGTATAATGTATTCCAGCCGGATCATCCATATTTTGTTCGTTTGGTATGTATAAACGCAGCTGGGCTCACAACAGCAACTACATCAAAAGCGATTCTGGTAGATCTGACAGACCCAGTCGGAGGCGTAATAAAAGATGGCCAGACGTTTACAAATGACATTGAATACCAGAGTGTAACATCTAAACTTGAAGGTAAGTAACTACGTGATGTAAGAAGAATGACTTGCCACTCTACAATTGCAGATCAAATTTGCTTTGCCGCAAAATGCAAATATTGATTCCTCCCGCCCCAACCCACCACGACTCAAAACGATCTTGGAGCGATGAATTAGGAAAGTATGAAAGCTAGAGTTGATAATGCTCCAATTACATACTATACTTTACAGGGGAAGTGGTCCTGGCTAGCTTTTTAGATGTGGGCTTAAATCGACAGTATGACACAGTGATCATATGATGCACACTTCCGAACTGTTTTAAGGATTTACCCACCACTTACTGTAAAGATGCAGCGCGAGTCATCGAAGTAGTATCAATCTTAGAATTAACAAATTTAATACGAAATACTTCATAATCCCCAACAGAAAAATGCATATAATACACACTCATATAAACGCTTGACCACAAATACATAACATTACAAACATGACAAAGGGTTATGTAACAGAAAGTTAATTGCTTTTTCACAATATTTCTATTCGTACAGGTGTCTTCTTGCATTTACCGAATCCACGAGGTGCTTCTTGCACAAGACGTCAGATTTTATTCCAAGAGCCTTCTTCGGACAATGCATGGACTTCAGTCAGTTCAGAAGGAGTTTGGGATGTTTCTGAAAAATCTGTCATGTTTAGACCCCAGCAGGTAAATTCAAAGTACACACATATAAAATGTGTAAAACAAATTGTTAGTCACGAGTAATTAACATTGATTAATTACTAAAGAATGTTACATATAATAAACAAAGTTAGCGACAGTCGAATACCACAATTAATTAACAACCTAGCTAACAAGCAATCAATAGTTTGTCAGTTCGTAAGCAAGACTTTATGTATTGATCAGTTAATCAGTGGACAATAAAGTCAATCTATCAATTATATACATAACACAATATCATGTACATAATTCTTTATTTATGTCATACACAGCTTACCTTTGATGATAATGATATTTTATCATTAAACATGATTCGTGACGTCAAACGAGAGAGGATCTATTCTGCCGCATACTCCAACAGAAATCCAGATGTACGAGAAGGTGGTAAATATGAGGTAAGATTTTAAGTTGATGATAAGAGAAGATTGATGATTAATGAATTATAATATATAGGTTTGTGTCAATTTTGAGTTAGAACGTTTATAAATGTAAATCAACGACTCTCCTTCATCTCACATAGGTGGAAATACTTGCAGCTGCAGGTGGCATACCTGCTGTAACAAGTGTTGTCTTTTGGGGTGGTCCTGAAGGCGTTGTTGGTGATTTCGATGCCCCACTGAAGGAAAGGGATTGGGGAGCAGAAGACAGGGTTTACAATGAGTGTGAATTATGCTGCAAAGCAAACGACGACGATGTTGGTACTAGTGAGTACATTTATGGATATATCACTGTATATTTCCCCGGGTGATATGTTCCTGTCTACCCGGTTGTCAAGCTAACTTTCTAAGTGTATATCATTCTTTGGTGGTATATCTTTCTGAACTGATATCACTTACTTAGTTTTATAGTTCATTTTCATTGTATGAATTAACATATTGTACTAAGGTATATTCGTGTTAATCAGTATAATGTCACAATCTAGTCAAACACACTTCGACAACAACCATATTTTGTTGAATTTGTCCCAGCTGTCGACTGTCGCTGTCGTATTGTCAATATAATGATATTGATGATATGAATAATTACATGTTACATGAATACTTATAATAAAGTACAGATTAGTTCCTGTTTAATAGTCCATTATATGAGTATTTTGTAGGTAATATAGTAACATATTGTGGCATATTTCCTTACCTCCAGATGACACCTGCCAATGCAATTGCACGGAATATTTCCTGTCACCTACAGTTCCAGTGACAACAACAGCAACAACACCTAAACAACACCAACCATTGTTAAGCACAACACCCCCGTCGCCATGGAAAGTTATGGAAGATCCTGATCCTGATGAAACTTTCTCAGGAAACGACAGTCTAAAGTTGATTTCGTATCAGTCCATGGGATTCCAATTACATCCAGGTAATACGGAAATAACACCATATATCACCCCTTCTTGTACAACTGCTACGGCGACGGTGAAGAAGACGCCTTCTTCCTATATATATATACTAGGCATGAAACGTCTTCTATTAAAAATGAGCATTAATGAAACCACGTAAAAAAGCTTCAGTTAATTGTGACATCAAGTAGTTCCGTGATACTTTTTATATCAACGAAAAATATCAAACGTTTTCTCAATGACAATAGAGAAATTCATGTGAACGTTGAAAATACATAATTGTTTGAGGTTAGAACAAAACTCGAAGTTGCTGATGTGCGATTGATTATGTGTATGGCATAGTTGACAATTCTACCATAAAGTCTATCTTGCAAATTCACTGACATAAATTTCAACTCCAAAGTTTGAAATAATCCATCATATTGTATTCATAAAGTGTTAATATTTCATAATTGTAGGGGTAGAAGTGGAAGGACACATCAAGAACTATGCTGTATTGTGGTTCCGATTTAAAGACAGTCCCGAATCTGAATCCGTCAAATACGATATTGCAGAGTTAAACTTCAACCCTACCGAAGCTTGGCACTCGTACACTTTGAATGTTATTCCTGAAAAGGTAATAACATTATAATTATATCAAGAGATTGCAAATTAATGATGGAATACGTAAAACAGTCCAATTAGATGTTCTTTGCATGGAATGTTGATGGCAATTCAACAAAGAAAGGAAAATGCTTTCGCAATTGCAACAAATGTTTTACTACTAACCAACTGTGCTCTCAATTTCAGGGAAACCTTTACAGATAACGGGACACTTTGTACTCGAAGGAAGTGTCTGCATGCCGTTAATCCATGAATGAAATTGTCCACAGATTGTTAACCATTTCTATGGCACTGTCCCCACCTTGTCAACTGTTACAATGCCACCAACATGTACTGCCCTGCCTACCACACCGTGTACTACCGAGCCTAAATCTGCACCTGTCGTTCTATCAGTGTGCACAAATCGCTTACCTTCGTCAGGTCTCGAACACAGTACCTAGCTTTTGATAGTGCTGTACCCATCTATCCAAAGACATGCTCTATAACCACATCACTACAAAGTGATTTGCAAAGACTCGAGTTGTTTTCATATAGAATGTGTTCATTAACGTGACAATGCAACAGGGTTAGTAACAGAGCTAAGGGAGAAAATGCCGACGTTCACGAAAGGTACAATGCTCGAATTGGGATTGTAACTTTGTTACAGAATGTGTCCTTGCCAGGTTCATGGATTTCACATTGAACTTTTGGGTGGGATTTCATTAGTGAATTTTATCATGAACATCATAATGGATAGAGGACTCGGTTATGTATCAGACGGTAGATAACAAAGTTGACTTCTGGCGAAACACCTAAAATCACGTCGAATTCGAAAGATAACTTCGTTATACTACAAGTCCTATAACTAGCAGTTATTTGCAATAGTATTGTAGAGATTGTATTGTATTGTATTGTATTGTATTGTATTGTATTGTATTGTATTGTATTGTATTGTATTGTAAATATATAGTATAGTGTTGTGTTATGTAATAACAATATATCTATCATTTTGTTCTTCTCCCTTGAAGGGTCACGAACTTTCCATCGAACTGTCTGTCGACGGTGCGGCGAAAATGTACATGTCTGGTCTGACAATTTTTGATGCCGATGTAAAGTTCATCCTATCGGCTTGGAACAGAGGTGAACGGGTACCGAGCTTTAAGAACGTGTTTGATGTTCCCAAGGCAGTAGCGAAATTCAGAAATCTCAGGTAATATGCTGTGAAAAATTATTTTAAAATAATTATGCAATAATTCGTACATTGATGTTAGGTTGCCATAATTCTCTTAAATGTTTACCTTTTTCATACACTGCATTACAGTAACTATTCCATCCGTAATTTTGTAACGCAACAGGCCACCAAGACTCTTGTCTGTGTTCTTTCTCGCTTGGATTACTGCACTGTAATAGTCTGCTTTCTGGTTGTCCTAAAAATCTTATTAACAAGCTCCAGCACGTACAGAACGCAGCTGCACGCCTTGTGTGTAAAGCAACAAAGTTCGACCACGCTGAACCACTAGTACTTCTACACTCTTTGCATCTCTCTCACCCTCTTTATCTTTATGGTCCCCATAGACAACTTGGGTCTTCTTCCGACTCCCGCATACTAAAGAAACCATTTTTAATTAAGAAGCTCGGCGAGTGTCCTTCGCCTACACGGAAACTTCAGTTTGGAACAGTCTCCCCCACAGTCTTCGACACACTCACTCTAAGTCCTCCTTACACTCTGCCTTTAAAACTCACCTATTTCAGTCTTAAATCTCACTCACTTGCACACTTCTCTCTGCATCCTTCTTATGTTTTCAATTGTTTTTTTTTTCTGTTTCCTCTCGTTTTAGTTAATTAATAGTTCTGTGTCTGCGCCTAGAGCACTTCGGAGGACAGGGCATTAAACATTCGCTTTATTATTATTATCATTATTCACGAAAATTATGGAGGTCTTTCTGACTTGATAATAAGATTCAATTCAAATTATTATTGTATTTTCAAGGTTCCCACCAACATCAGACGCACTTTGCCGCTTTGGAAATCCATTCCGCAATGGGGACCACGGGATAGTCGCCTTTTTTGCTGGAGTTGGGTCAGAGAAACTGGCAGATGATGTTGTTCCTTTTAAAGAGGTATACATGTAACTTTTAAGTGTTTAAAGCGCAATCTATAAATAAATAATACATAAAGCTTTGCAGGCATTCATTCTCAGAAGTTCAGACCACTTTTTGGTGGTCTGAGTCTGAAGTGACTGAAACGGTGTCCACACATTTATGTTAAAGTCATCACGAATTGTGGTAACTACTATCAAATAGAAATACTACACTTTGCCAGAAAGGAATGTGATTGGGTGATTCGTGTGTTATGCGTTATGTGTTTCAGATTACACGTCCCTGCCTTGCTTGTATAACGCCATGTGATCAACTTAATTGCGACAATAGCTGCCACATGAATGATGTCAAAGCTTATCACGTTGAACTCGATGGTTTAGAATTGTCTCCGAATAGATCAGTGATAAAGAACGGTCAGGAGGAGATCGTACCAGCTGTGTATCATCTTACCGTAAAAGCAGTAGCAGGTACATGACAAAATTTTGGTACATTTACATCATTAATAAATGCATTAAGTGAGCTTAAATTCTATTCTTAAACAATATAAAACAAGTTACGAAAACCTAAAATCTTAGAACATTTTATATAATATTCATATGATATCTTTATGGCTAACAATTTATAATTAATTGAGATGTTTATTTTCCCAATTGTGTTAAGGTTCTGGGCGACACGTTGTGGCATCATCCGACGGAGTGTACGTTGATGACACTCCTCCAAAGTTCGACTATCTATACCACTTAGACTTAGAATATTCAGAGGATGAACCTGTCGAGTACCAACGAAGCAACTCAACTATAGCAATTAGATTCAGTGCCTTTGATATTGGAAGTCAGGTAATGTTAAAATTCTTTGAACATACACTATTTAATATAATTACAATCAAACTTTGCATTTGATATTACAGATAATTATGATGGTTAGGTTCAGCTATTCCAACAGAATCACAGCTACGTTTGATTCATTAAGTTCATTGTAAGTGTGGTTTTGCGCATGTAAGAAGGTGAAGGCGTTTTTACTATTACTGATAACACTGTTCACTATAAAGGAATAAACAGCGAATTGAAATTGACAAGAACGATGAAAGTCTTAGAGTATAATATAGTAGCGGAGAACAGTTACATAAACGCCATATTTGCTTTTGCGACTCTAGGCTCTTATACCTCTTTGTGCAAGAGGTCCTATGCACTTTCGATTTGCTTAAACACAAGCAATAAAAGTAAACACAGTTAATCATACTATTTATGCATGCAGTATTGTGATGTTTCAATATTATTGGGAGGAGACATACGTATACACTGACTGGAAGTGGCATAGTGAGTTAATACATAAATTTACTCAATTCGTTTACACGTCATTTCTTGTGTACAACAATAACACACATTCTTCACATTTCTAGTTTTTTGTAAGTATTTTGGTTGAAAACACGGACTTGATGTACGAGGGTTCACATTGTAGAAAAACGTAGTTGTCATATTAATGAGACATCCAAATCTGTATTTCTCATCAACGCTATCACATTAATAAACACTGTATATGTGTTATATTATAATTATACATATTACTTTATAGGTACGTGAGTTTAGATGGGCCATTGGAACACAACCATCATTGGCAGACATTCAAGACTTTGTATCAGTTGGTCTTGAAAAATTTCTCATCAATGATAATCTACTTGGAGTGATTAAAAACCGACAGACTTACTACGTCACCGTTGAAGCTATCAATAATGCTGGTCTTATTACTAAGCTGACAACAACAGGTAAATAACAAGTACCATCATGATATATCTTGAAAATAACTCATATCTTGAAAATAACTCGACCGAGTAGTACATGGGTACATGGTCAAATAAGGAAATCCAAAGCAAGGCCGAGGTATGCAGGATATGTAAATGAGGTAGCTCCTTTCGGACTGTAATTACACACTGATCTCTGCTCTCTGTATCATTTGGAACACTGTAACAGTAGCGACATGGAATTCCGTGGAAATCGAATCGACCCATGGCCACTCTGGAGGTGTAATCAGACAACGCCATGATCTTGGAAAAATCCTCATCTATTTTTCTAAGCGACTACTATAGTTATATATTAGGAACCCCCCCCCCCCCCCACCAATAATACTGCGATGAACGGTCAAAATTGGCTCAGTAAAACGATTAAAATAGAACCTGACATAATAGTCTTTCGTGAAATAAAAGAAAACGAATTTCCATTTACATACAGAGTTTGTTAAAATACGTATGTTGTTGTGTTTATAACAAACTAGCGAATTGTATTGTTGAATAATCTTTATGTTATGTACATTTTCGGCCTGTCCAGGAATCACCCTAATCTTGACAGCTCCAGATGCATCGCAAAGCAATACTACAACGGAATGTGGTGACACTAAAACATTAGATGGTGTAACATTGTGTGGCGATCAGTCATCAGTTGGAATGACGTGGACAAGAATCGACGACGACACCGTGGATGGCTATTGTAAGTCGATTCATTCATTCATTCATTCATTCATTTATTCATTAAATCACATCTTGTATATTATAATTAAACACCAAAGTACCTCAATTAATGATCACACGGTGTTATGGGTAGGTGGATTTCGATTGAGTATATTCATAAAAATAAAAGATCGACCGATCACCTTCTAAGGCAAAATATAAATAAAAAATGTTTGTTACCAATAACATGACTTAAGAAAATAGGGTAGATAGGTCGGAATTTTAATTCATTTTGCTTTTAAATTATGATAAAATCCTTCGAACCAAAGATAATATACTCGTCAGTCACAATACATTCCAGAAAGTTTGATGAGGTGTAAAAGAATTAAATGAAGACAGTTGAGGCTAAGTAGACGAACACGTTATGCAGTCTGCACTGCTATAGTCAAAACAGACCTTTCTCCCTAGAATAAGATTTTTTTTTAAATGACAATAGACAATAGACAATGATGAGGAAAAGACATGAAGGAGTACACGGAAATAGAAGTACATTTGTACCATTTTACCTTTTTGCATGCAAACAAATGTTTAGGGTCAGGGGCTTACACTAAGGTCGGTCAGGTTATCGGAAACAGGCTTTTTATTTGGCCTAAGTGAAGACATGGAAATACTCACGTATAGTGCAATGTACACAAAGGTACACACGTACGTATGAATGAACTTGTAAACGCACTTGGTGTACATACATGTACCTCCCTAAAACTACCTTGTATGACGCAGATATTCAAGTTAGTTTTAAAATTTTAAAGAAATTAACGTGTTACTTTAATTTACTACGGGTTACTACGGTTACTTTAATTAAACACTATTACTTGTATGTTATCAACCACTTTATGGGACATGTTATTTGAATAAACATTTTTTGACTATCAAAGAACTAATACATCATATTCATTGTAAAATAAAGTTTTTAGGATTGGTAGCTCAAAAGATTCTCAAGATATTTTTCCCGAGCTCCGAGTCGGTTACAACACGTCTGGCAATGTGTTAATCAAAGATGGATATGTATACATAGGAGATGAACCTCTAGTCAATATATCAGGCATGAGGCAAATTGCTGAAGGACAAGCTGGTACAGCAGGTCATGAAGACATAGTTTATCAGAATAGATTCAAAATGGAACCAGGGAGGTGAGTATTAATTATTGATGGACAGTTGTCAATTTATTCGTTCCATCACTCATCACTGTTTTTACACAAATTAAGTAATTTGAAAACATCTCGCTACCGATAGGTATATGTAATAGGTGTTACACAAATCTGATTACACATTTTGTTCATAACCTTTATGTTTTTGTTTTCTTTATTCCAGGACGTTGTATTCCGAACTAATTGCCTGCAATCGAGGACACAAATGTGATAAGCTCACCACAACGAAAGCAACAATTACACGTAAGTTTACGTCCTTTCATCTGACGAATATTGTATACACAGACATACATACAGACAGACAGACAGACAGACAGACAGGCAGACAGGCAAGCAGATTTAAAGCTTAAATAAAGTTAATGGCAAATCATTGCTGTTTACTAACAATTTCCATTTTGTACATGCTTATATATGTTTTAGGTGAACAGGATGTTCTGCAATCACAGGTGAACGACTCGGAAGTCGTCATACTGTTAAAAGACTCAGATGGTGGTTCAAACGGCAATTCTGGTTGGTTCGTAAAGATAGAAACAGACGAAGATTCAGAAGAAGCGATCACTAAACGCCAGGTTGAAGATGAACAAGGTCATAGTTCATGTATATTGTCAGCTATTGAACTACAGTTAACCAAGGGAACAAACTAGTTGTATATATTGTCCATGTCGAGTTGATTATACTTGATTCTTTTGTTCAGGACAGACATTTTCTATAGCTCTTCTAGACAACTGTTTTGTCACATAAAGAGTAATTCTAATATGACTAGGGCATGGCCTTTAATCATTAGCGACTTGTATCATGTAGGCGTCATGTTACTATCAGAGACTAAATTTGAGAAATTTCCCAATCTTTATAGAAGTTACTGATTTTAATATTAGATGATAAATACTACTTGTAGTTCACTATGTAGTCTGCTCCCAACCAGGTTATTGCATGCCTTGAAAGAAATATTTTGAAAAGTGTATCATGGTTTCTTATAGTTAACTACATTGTCATGATATCTAACGTAAATAATATATTTTGCTTCGAACTTCCTACCTTGCCGTTGAACTTAATATTTACACGGTTTCTGTTGTTTCACTGGACATGTTTTATATACTTCTTTTTATAGATGGAAAGCTTACATTATTGGCTGGCCTTTTGAGTGGCAGTGAGTTGGAGGAAGACTATGTTTCGGACGCTTCTCCACAATTCAAACCATATATCGTCAACCCAGAAACAAAACGTGACAAAACTGACAGATTTCTACGTCAAAGGCAAGTTATTCTTTGAACTTTGTTGTCACAGCTGCAGTTTGAAATATTTCCTTCCAATATTATAGTAACTATATGTATAATTTAAAATTTGTCAAGTATTTTTTTTTACGAGTGGGTATATAAATATATACAATGTAGATGAGTACATTACATTAATAGTAATTTAATTTAAATTGTATAATTATATATATGATTATATACCAGTTTATTAATGGTGCAAATCGAGAGATTTAGACATCATTCAAACTTGTCTAAAATATTGATATATGAACAGTTGGCACGCATCCAAGTTGTGATGTTTACAAATAGTACGTGTAGTTCACTGTGTAGTCTGCTCCGAACGTCGTCGTCTGCAGTCACGTGGCAGCAAACTCTACGATTTGTCAGAATAAGATTGTCCTATGTACATGAAACAGAGCAGTTTATCGGAAATTATGAAGGAAATTTCGACGGCATGAGTTATCGCAATCGCGGCATGCACATTACTCGACGAGGTGGGAGTCAAAACATGTACGTGTCCGGTCATAAAAATGAAGCAAGTGTAAGATCTTACACTGACAGACTTACCACAAATGAAAAATCTTAGGTTCATTCACAGCGTCATGAATTTTTTTGAGAAAGAAAAGGGGGATGGGTGCTGAAAACATTTTAACCAAAACATTTTTCTCCTCCCTGCCATTAATTCTGACCGCAGCTGAACTTGTATGTACGAAACACGGCGTTCGTGTTCAGAGTTGATTCGCGTCAGATCTGCTTTCAAAGTTCCTCTTGCTATGTAATTTATTCATATATGGGTAGGGCAAACAACACCATAAAACCTTAATTGTAATAATCTTGTTTTTCAATTTTTTAATATATCGGTATAGTGTAATAGCGATAAACCATCCCTGGGGCTGGTATACCACTCGGTTTTGACCATTGAACTCAATATATGCACTCGTTATAGCTCGGGCATATATTTCGATCAATGGTCAAAATGGACTGGTATACAATATCCTGGGGGGGGGGTATTGCTTAAGTGTGTGTTTTCTGTGTGTGTGTGTGTGTGTGTGTGTGTGTGTGTGTGTGTGTGTGTGTGTGTGTGTGTGATATTCGTATGACTAAATCAATTTCATTACACATTCCAGGATCAAAGACATTATAGGACCCTCTTTTTACTTGACAAGTATTGGAGAAAAACCCTTATCTGGACCTGTCTACGTTACTTTACATTTCAACGCAACATTATTCAATGATTCAAATGTTGAAAGATTTCCTACAATAATGTATTGGCACACAGGTATGTTTACGGAATTGTTAAAGTCATTCATATGAATCCTAGACTCTGGTTTAAGATATTTTGTACATAAACAATCTGGTCTGACTTTATAGGCAATATGCACACATACAAACACACACTAAACAGTTTCATTTGAACATATACAATATACAATAAACAGTAAAGTGTTTCCGGCCAAGGCGTTTCGGCCTCAGTATGCCCAATCCATCATGCTAATGATTGCTTATGTCCAGTCATGTGACTCAAAATGTTAATCAGAACAGTTGCTATTGTTTGCGATTATTCCATTTCTCCGTATGTGTTGAGGGTCTTTTTATTATACAGAGGCTTTCACGTGTTAGTCGGTATTATTCTTCCATATCTTTTCAAGTCTTATTATTTAAAGTCCGAAAGGCACTTGTTGGCTGAATTGAAATCATTTGGTATTGGATCTGTTTTGTTTTTATTCCTTATCAGTGGTATGTGGTTCTCCATGCGTGTGTAGATGGTATCTCCCGTTTCACCAGCATAATATTATTCGTCCACATTTCTCACAGTGTATACCATATATTGCGTTTCTTGTGTTGCAGTTTATAGTCTTCCTTGTTTGAACATAACCGTAAAGTACAAACACCACCAACGAATGATAAAAATAGAAGCCATAGATTTAGTACTAGGAAACAATCATTTTGAATTCTCGGGAGAACACTAAATCCAAACACAAGATGACAAAGAGTTGGTGTGATCGTTAATTATAGTTGCTCTTTCTCCTTCAGCTTTCCAAGAATGGCGGGACGCAAGTCATACATGCAAGTCCAATTTTGGAGAGTACCTTGTTGATCAGAAGAAAGGGGTAATAACTGTTAAGGTATGCCTACTTTATCATTTGAATTCTGTCCATGAACTGTAGTAATTTTTTCGATTTCATGTTTTCAACCAGGTACAGAAAATTTAATTGAATCGTTTACCATTTGTACAAAAGACGTGTTAGACTGTAAGTTACGTCGTGTTGTTCTCAGCCCTATTATGTTTCTTAACCACGATTGCACTAATCTGACCAATATCATGCACAGTCCAATCAGATTTGGTTGGCTCCATTCAAATATCGTTATGTTCTAAAAGGTGTCAAACTGACCATGATGTCAGCCTTACGTCAATAGTAAACATAAGTTTTTGGTTAAAGGCTGATATTTTATTAAGTACAAACAATGAACACCATAACAACAATCGTTCTTAACATCATCAGCAGAAATTATTCTGTCTATTTGATTTTAAACCTACATAATGACCTTTGTTTGAACTTCAAATCACAAGTTCAAGGCATGGCCTACATCTTTTGACCTAGCCGGCACAGACCAGTGATATAGTACAGACGTGGGTGCTGGCTGATAGTGTGGCACTGAGACATGTACATGTATCATGAAGGAGAGTATATACCACATAGACGAACATGCAAAGATAAGATCCTATAGTTCGAAAACATCTAAACATTATATACCGAATTAAAGAAACATTCGTGAAGAATTGAAGATATGGAGTAGGTCAATTAACATTCCATACATATATATTTACTGTCATTTCCAGGTGTGCTCAACAAATAAGCAGGAAGGGAGTGAACATAGATCAAAGAGAGGAATAGATTCGAACTACTTCGAGGGACCCACTGAATTTACTTTTGCTGGAATAGGGGGCTTCACAAACTCACCTCCCGTGATAACGTCCACTAGTAATATTTGGATCTATGAAGATGGGGGTACTTTACAATTCCAGGTCACTGCATTTGACGATGATGGCGACCCTATAATATTTAAATTGAACGAAACATCAAGCTCTCCACGAATAGGCATGGCTACACTTTCAACAAATGGGATGCTCACATATCGACCTTGCCTCGACTGCTTCGGAATCGACTTCATTCACTTTATTGCAATAGAAGACAGGAGTGATGAGTTCGACACACTTTCTACCATGGCAATGATTGAAATAGATGTTAGGGAGGAAAATGATAACCCATATATCTTCCTAGCTGTCGACAACGTCATTGTGGATGTCGACAATAAGCTCACCATAAGTGTAGAAGAACGAAATGCAAACATTTCTGAATACACTGGATTCAAGGCAATAGTTGGTGCATGGGATCCGGATACGTATGATCAGTTGACTCTGATTTTTGACCTCCCAAAACATGGACGATTAGTGGATGGTGTACAACACACGGAAGTTAGTTTTCTGTACATGGACTGCAATAACCAGACGAATGTAACAGATGACCATCTGTCGCCAAGTTCACCAGAAACGTCAACCGTTGTGTTTCCATGTGAGTTGACTATCCCCCATGAAGAGGATCGTCTATCGTGGGTGTTCAGTACTATCACGTATTTTCCTGAAGAGGGTTATTTCGGGGAAGACTTATTCCAGTTAAACGCATTAGACCAAGACGGATTCCCCTCAGAAGTGTTAACTGTTCATGTACATGTTTTGATCGATCCCTGCATGAATGGAGCAAGATGCATTGGACCAAAATCTGACCCTGATTGCACCAGTATACAACGTTCCTATGGATTTGACGGCTACCAATGTCAGTGTCCCCCAGGTTACATCGGAGAGTATTGCCAGACCTACTACAACCAATGTGACAACAATACCTGTGGATACAACTATACTTGTATTGATATGGTAGGTATAGTTTACTGACAAAGATGTAAATGCTTACACATTAATTAATTTAAAGAATAGGAACCTATTCTGATTTGAATGCTATCAATATTGTTGCAAAGGTCGTAAAAATAAGAGATTTCGTTTTAATCCTATTTGATGTTTCTGTGATCGTTACGCAGGTAGGGGACTTTGTGTGTCACTGTGAAAACTTGGAATGGCCATGTGGTGAGAATACGTTCGCTACTGCTTTAGCTACGACTGTTTGTGTTCTGACCCTTCTGTTAGTAATTATTGCACTTATTATCATTTGGCGAAGAAGTTGCTTAGCGAAGAGAGGGAAAGCATAGTGAGTATTATGAGTAACTGCTGGTCTATAGTAGTATTTAAGTGAACTTAGAAGTCCAAAATAAAGGTAATGAACCACCCCCTCTGTATGGTATACAAAGAGGTTTTGACCAGTGAACAATATAGAATATATATTTTGAGTTCGCTGGTCTTACACCACTCAACGTGCGTAAATCCATTTTCACGAGTGCATTATTTACATGATTGCATCAACGTTTTAACATTGTGTAATATTAACCAACTGTGTTAATTTGAGTGTATAATTTTATGAAGCCATGAATGGCCTACATTTACACAGCAAACGTCATGCTCAGCTTGCTATACTTGTGGTACTATCTTTTTTCTTGACTGCATCATGTGTGTGGTGTATATCAGGGGCTGTGAAATAGACATTTAACACGATGTTCTTGAGTATTTCTTTTCTTTCGGTCAGTTTACCAAAATGACAATTGTAAAGCAAGCTATTCACATTTGAATATTTTCTCCATTTTCTATAATGATGTAGTTTTCAAACAGATGATAGCAATACGATGAATGTAAAGGCCGATATTGAAATGGAGGACGCTGATGTTATCCTACCGGAGGACGGGACAAGCCTCCATTCTGGCGTTGGTATCACAAACCTTTCGATGGTAGGTACCCCTGATCAGAACTGTATTTTTGATCACCTAAGTATTAAACTTTTAAATTAAAGTGCTAATAACATAATATATATAGTCTCAATTAACACTTGTAGTAAAACTTGTAAGCCATTCAAATGATACATAATATAAACATAGAAATATCATGGCAGTAATTTTCAAATCGCAATGTCTGTAATTCACCAACGGCAAGGAGGTATGCTTGGTAATGAAGCCAAATAGGCAATAGGTGCGTTGTGATTTGCAGTCACTAGTTAATAATTACTATATCTATTATGATGTAATCTGTGACCAACAGGCTCGTGCCATTATTGATAGTGTCGTGCGTTTATCCGCCTTACCTTTCAGTGATGTAATGCATTTCAATTGAAGTTTGCTATTTGGAGTTCTGATATTCACCAGTGATTTATTCTTACACTAATGGGCGCCTTTTCTGAATCAACAAAATAGTCTTCATTCAAGACACACTCGGGAAACCAATTACAACACTTGTGGAAACAATTTAGTTTGGCGATCTTTCTTTTACTGTAAAATCAAAGATGAAGTGTAAAACAACTGACACTTACAATATAATTTAATTTTAGGCCCGAAATTTCAAAAATAACAGCACTCTATTTAAAGTATCAGTAGCAGTCTGGATGGTCAGCCTGGCAACCGTTCTCTTCTACACAGCATGCGAATTCAGGAATTAATGTTAGTACTTTTTTCATGGATACCATGGGCAGCTGATTGGTTGAATAATTCTCATGATGCCTATATAATGTTAATTAATTTTGCCTTAGGATTACCGATAATGAAGCATGGCCGAAATAGCAAATTTCCAGGTTGGCCATCCAGCCCTCTACGGAGGGGCTAGTCGGTGTTTTTTCTATTGAGAATTCTGTCAACTTCTGTCATCATAGTGTTATTAAAGTTACTTACTATAATAAACAGTTACATTGGTTTGTTGTTTAGGATATTGGGGATGAGAAACCCAAAGATCAACACCCTGAGGAGGCCAGTGTAGCCAAGACAGCTGAATCAGATGATGAAACTGGGGTAAGTTGTGTTCTCTTCACCAACGCGATTTGGGTTCGTTGACATGCCAGTAAGAAAGCTTGCGTTACACATTTTATTCGATATTTTATATCTGACTAAGGCAAATCAATTTTCAGCAATTAGGACACAAGGACACAAGTATAATGTCCCTGTGTATTTTTTTTTCAATTCAGTAACATTTATAAACCATCTTTCACATTATTTTCAGAGACACGCCTTGGGCCATGGCAAGGGGAAGGACAAGGGAAAACAATCTACCGCCGATGCTGATCTGGAAGATGAAGACGAAACAGAATTCTAGAATAGTTGCTATGCATCTGTAGTTTGTTATGCCACTAAATTATGGCGTTTTTCCATTGAATTGTCTTGAACTGCTAAGGGATGAGATTAATAGTTCAGTGTAGGATAAAATTGATAATTGTTTCATAAATCACAATAAATTCAAATGAGTATGTAGTAGTGTATAGTACTATGATTACAAAACCTATGTGTAATGTGAAAAATGATCTTCTATTTTAAAACATTTTCGTGCGGCCATGCATTTTCTCTAGCAAAAAATCTTCCATTTCTCGATTTGACGTTATTTTCCAGAAACATGTTTATTTAGGGGCACAAAACAGATGTCATGAAAAGTAAAATTGTTTTTGCCGGATGAGAACTAAAATGATTCAAATACCCCATCCCTAACTTAAAGAATTATACTTTTTATAATACATTGAAGAATTTATCTCGCTCTTAAGTAGCTTATTAATATTGTATTTCAGAAATGGTTCTAATTTAAATTAAACTTTATGCGGGGGGGGGGGGAGTACGCAAATAAATGTTAGATAGTGCTTTTCCGCACGGGTTTCAAAATTATACCCATTTCGATATATTTTTCCTGAAAAGGGGGATCTCTGATTTAGAATATACACACACCGCAGACCCTTATATGACGGGTAACACGACCATCTTAAAGCGTAGTGAGTGTAAGTTATTTGTAGGACTTTTTGAAGGCGAGTTTACCTTTAAGCTCAACGATTTGAGACGCTCCTAAAACATGTAATATGTACTTGTCAGTACCGAGCCGCATGTTGAGAGAATTTGTAAACAGAAAAGGGGATCCATGTTTAAGGATTTGTTGTAAAAACAAACAAACCTTAAGGTATCCATTTGGACGGCACACTCTGTTCCAATGTGAGCACCCCTCCCGTAACTTTAATGTAAGATTAGAGATCTAATTTGTTAGATTGGAGATCTAATTTGAGACGTACTTTAAATGTACACGCATGTAATTATTAGATTTCAATGCAATTTGATTAAGAGTTACCAGTTCGAAACATATTGATTATCAATCAAAATTGTTACGGCATTGATAATGTGTTAGAATTTATAGAAGTTGTTGTAGATTTTGACCTCTTTCCTAACATGTATTTTAGTGCTATGAATTCAATATTAAAGCAAACATTCTTCCATTTCTCGATTTGACGATATTTTGTTATAAAACATTTATATTTAGTGGTATAAAACAGATTCCATCAAAAAGTAAATCGTTTTCGTCGGATAAGAACTAAAAGGATCCTAAACCATCATTTCCAAACTAAAAAGTTACGTTTCCATGCCACGTTTAACTATTTAGTGGAGTACATGTGTGGTGATACGATCGACTAAATGTATTGAGAGAGAGAGAGAGAGAGAGAGAGAGAGAGAGAGAGAGAGAGAGAGAGAGAGAGAGAGAGAGAGAGAGAGAGAGAGAGAGAGAGAGAGAGGGAGGGAGGGAGGGAGGGAGGGAGGGAGGGAGGGAGGGAGGGAGGGAGGGAGGGAGGGAGGGAGGGAGGGAGGGAGGGAGGGAGGGAGAGAGAGAGAGAGAGAGAGAGAGAGAGAGAGAGAGAGAGAGAGAGAGAGAGAGAGAGAGAGAGAGAGAGAGAGAGAGAGAGAGAGAGGAGACGCTATGTATGTATGGGTGTATTCAAATTTATGTATGTATGTATGTATGTATGTTAAAATAACAGGCTATATTGGATGTTAGAATTATTTTATTTCAAAACGTTTTCTGCGCATTCATGTTGTTTGGTTATAGATCACATACAGATTGTTTCGTCAATGTCTGATTAAATTGGTTGTGATACCTCAATTTGTACTACAATTGACCAGAGAACTATAGTATATATTATAAAGACCATACTCAAAAGTTACAACCACTTACATTATGTGTTAATTTTGCTGAATATATAGCCTTTAGTTGATCTCTCAACATTTTCGTTCAAGTTTGCTGGTAGTTGATTAGCATCGTGTCAATTATCAAGTTCAATCTCAAATTACGGTTACGAATTCTTGCAAAATATATATTCCCGAACGTATTAATTACTAGTACATTTCATATTGAAATAATATATCGAAAAGGGACTATCTAACAAATGGCTGTGTACAATTTTAGATTTGTCTGGGTAAGCTGGCATGAACACACACGGCAGGAATACTTGGATTTTATGTATTTACCATCACTACCAAACCCCTCCGTTCATTAGTGCACAGGGCATTGCTAATTTATGTTAACCACGCTACCAAATATATATCCTCGAGAAAATGTCATTTCTAAACTCGGTAATTTTTCGTTATCTTCGATTTTCGTTTGACCCCACTTTAATTATCATACTTGTTTATTGAAAATAAGTCGCAATATCAACATACTTGAATGAAATCACAAATAAAAAGTTTCAAAGGTTTATGTATCGGTTATTCTGTTACACAGCAAAGGCTTTTACGAAAGAACTGTTACGATAATTTGTAAAACAGGTCTTCGTCACTTAATATTAATTATGGCATCATTTGCCTTGAAGAACAACTTAAACACTCCGTTGAACGCAAACATAAGGCAGTCCTTAGATTTACAACCGTTGTGCAGTATCACTTGTTAGAAATCTTAGAATGTTTGTATAGTTGCTACCTTCGAAACCAACCGTGACGTAATGAACACCAAGGGAAAAGTAAATTGGGCCTAGGATCTGCAACTTATAAAAGACGATAGATACAACATCTCCATCTTGATTATAAGACAAATTCAACTTTTGAAAAAAATATACTTTGAAAAAAAGACTCCCGTCATCACCAACAGCGCTAGGCTTAAATGCATACCAACTTCATATTATATATTGTATACCAGGTCTTTTAAAATACCGAGATTAAATATATTCTAATGTCAACACATTTTGTCCGTATATGTAATTCGAATTGAAGAGAAGCAGTCATAGTGTCTGCTGGAATCTTTGTCACCGTTCTTAAGTATAAGAAAGAACATCGTTGTAAAGGTTATGCAGCCCAGCCTCGTTAACAGCCACAATAGTGACGAAATACTCCATTGATCGGTCAGCACCATAGAAGTCGTATGTTGTCTGGCGTGTTTCATACCACTTGATGATATTACTTCCACCTAGTACAGTGCTGATGGTGATGTCATAGATCATTGTGGAGTTGCTTAGAAACACTTGATTCCAGTCCATTCGTATGATGTCAGAAGCAGACCACGTGTAATCCAATTCATTTCCTGAAAATATATAATCAAGAATAAAATGTACTTTAAAATTTCTTATCATGAAAATTATTAAACGATCGCGTAGCATGTTGACAATAAATAACACCACAATCATACTTAGTGGGCGAAATTACATAATTCCAGGGCGTAGGACCGCTACACGTTTTAGTTGTTCCATGTCTTTTTCATGAGTATCTATTACTCTTGTTAGTTTGTTACTTATAGACATATCTTACAATATCTGAAAAACTAATTTTTTTTTAACTGCCGATATATGGCGATATCAAAGATTTAACTAGGTGTTATACAATCAATCAAACGCACTGCTGCAATTTCGCAAGTTTTACTACTACACTCATTTGAAGTACTTTGATACCGGGGAAAACGTAAAGAAACGAAACACCAGATACCAGAGCTAAAGATAAACTTTTCCCGTATTAACGTTAAAATGGCACTGTGGCAATCTTTAAGATATTATCAATATACCTTTTAACGGTTTGAGACCATTTTTTTTAATAAACAATGACACCTTCAATATCAATTGCAAGTAACAATGCTCTCCCTACCATGATGTGATAAACACCGTGGAAAAAGATATGAGTCTTACTGTCACGGATAACTATCAACTAAGAACAATAGTTCTTTACCTGTAATTATTGGATGTGATGTTTCAACAGAAAGATTAGATGACAAAATATCACTCCTTATACCGCCATTATTAACAGCCCGTAACTGCAATTGATATAGGTTGTAGGAACGCATACTGATACCAGAGACCATTCCCGCCATTTGCCCGTCCTGACCAATAACATTCCAATCAGTATCAGCATTGTAACCCTCTCCAAGAAGTCGACACTACGTTAACACAAGAACATATAATATAATACAGTTAGGGTGAAGTGAATCATGCATTTCAGAAGATAGAAAAAAGTTGTCATTGGTAATACATTAACATAAAAAATATTCTGCATTCTTAAACTGAAAATATAATTGTTATGAAATGATTTTCCTTTATATATTTCCAAACCAAAAACAACATCTAACCTCATAGTAAGAAATGCCAGATATGTCTTCAAACCCATCCCAAACGATATTGATATTGTCTGTCCGTGATTGGTGGTTTCCTCTCGTCTCGTACATAGATGGGGAACTTGCAACCAATCGAATTGTAGCATCATCTATGGAGGGTCTTTGTTTGACTATGGTCACGCCACTAGATGTCACCTGACTGTACAAACCAGCAAAGTTCCTACATCGAATGGTACAGTACACTGTATGTCCGTGCATAAGGAAACCACTGAGGTCTTTCTCAGCTGTATGCAGCGTGTCAGTAACTGTAAATGGACTCAGCGTGGCAGAAGACGGACTTAGCCCTGAATGGAAACAAAGACGAATACATAATTATGTATTTATATCACATTACCTCTGGGTATTCTTCCTGTCACCAACTACGACAAAAATTAAATATATTCGTTTTGGTATTTTAATCATTCATTTCTAAAAACATAATTTCTGGATCGTATGTTGACTTCATAAATATTCCTGGACCAAAACACCCCCATTTAGTCATTCGAATTCTCTACTTACCTATTGCCCATTCACAGAATTCCACTCCACTTTCATCATCAACAACATGCCATCGTATTGTGATTACATCTGATGTTTGATACGACAAGTCTGCATCTTCATTCCCATCCTACAAAACAAAAAACAAAACAAAACAAATAACGTTATGAACGAACTGTATCCGTTTAATTAATGCATCAGGTATGAATATAAATTACATTTATATTATTAGTCATTAACAACTATTATAGTTTATACTGTAGAGTAATTGGTGATGATTAATTGGAATCACAAAATGTAGATGTAAATTGTAACGGTAGATGTAAATTGTAAATCTGGATGTAAAATGTCTGCATTCACCTTTACACAGCATACATTAGGAGGTGATACGTCAACCACTACTTCTTCAGAATAGAAAACAGATACCAAATCTGCTGCATTCCTAGCTGTCACCGTCACGTGAATGGGTATGCCATGGGTGAGAAGTATGTCGTCAGCAAAGGCGTGCGCAGATCTACCAATAACAGTAAAGGACTGGACCTGAGTTCCACCTGTTGTCAATGAAATGGAATTTGGTGCTTACTACTGTGTTGTGGATAGTTTTTTTATAATCACATAATTGTCATCATCATATTATCCCATTTCCCTTCTGTATTCATTTGCTTCTGTCCCCAGTAGAGGGTGTAAATTGATTTTTATATTATTTACTGATACTTCTTTATGCCACTACCTTATTCAGGTGTACATTTTACTTTGCAAGACTTGAAAAATTGCTACGACCTCTCAAAATAGGAACTCGTATCCCTTTCTAAAAGAAGATTGTTCTTAGGATGTTGTTTCTTATATTTGGTTCAATAAGTGTAAAAATATCTTAAATGTTGTTATAACATTTTTAAGAAAAGGACAATCTATAACTTTCTCACCTTTAATAGTTCCTATTGCCCAGGTGAATTCTATGATGGGAGACTCTGGATCCACAATATCCCAGCTTGCTGATACTGAATGTAGTTTGCCATTAGTTCTGGTGTGTACACGAATACAACTCTTTGCAATTGGTTGATTGACAACCAAATAATCATGGTCGTCAATGTGAAGATGTTGAACAGCCACGTTGTCAACTGCAAGACCTACAAGGGTATTGGTGATATCAGGGAGCTGTATCAACTGCTTCATGTTATTCAGCGTTGTTTTTTTTATTTTAGGAACAATGCATGTTTTGTTGGTAATGCACTCTGACACACACGGAAATCTTTAAGTATGTTCGCAAAACAAACAAGGTGTAACTGATAAAAAAATCCCAGGTTAGCAGAAATAATTCTCTTGACATTTATTTTGATGTATTACATGAAAGTTAAATTGACATTGCCTTGGCATTTCCCCAAGGTGACATAATATTTATCACACAGAGAAAACAATACTAATAGAGGTGCCACACAGTTTGGATGCAGAAGTAGAAAAGTAACTTCATGTTGATTATCAGTAGGAAAGTAACCAAGTAAAGCTATTAAATCATGACATGTCCATGTGTATTTCATTCAGCTGAAACCTGTTTTTTACAGTGTGACACTAAAGGAATAACTTATGCTTATCACTGTGTATCGATAAGGTGTCCTGCTCTGTGTGTGTGTGTGTGTGTGTGTGTGTGTGTGTGTGTGTGTCTGTCTGTCTGTCTGTCTGTCTGTCTGTCTGTTATTGTGTAGCTTATATGCTTGTATGTGTATGTAAAAAACGTCGTGTCCAATGAGTAAAACACCAAGGCAACTTCAATTTCCCTGTAAAACAACATCTAAGGACTTATGAATTGAACTGTATCAATTCATTGCCTACACGCTACAATGAGTTTTATGGCAATTCGTAGTATTTTGAAAAGAATTGTTTAAAGACTTAAAAAGAAAATTACAACCTTACTTACAGTCCAGAATATTTGAATCTGTTCATGCCTTAAACCCTGTCCAGTGTAAAGACATTACACTTACCATTTCTTTCACCAAGCGAACCAATTTTTACCATCGATGACCTCGATTTTGCAGTAAAATAATAGACATGCTCATACCAGTCAATGTTACCATTACCATGACTACCAGTTCGTTGATACAGTTTGAAGACACGATGTTGGCCAGGCATGTGTACGTATCCTTCTTGTGAAAGAATGGGAACACTTGAGTCACGTAGATGGCTGATGTAGAAGGAAACCTTGTATTTTTCACCTTCTGTTGTTGCAATAGTTTGTGACACACTTCCATGTAGGATAAGATACGCACTTCCTGATTGGGCGTCCAGATTTGCAGACTGTATCACATGACCTGTTCCTTCCATCTGCCAGTCTTTGGGAAGGCAGATGACGGAGGGATATTTACAGTCAGTGTCATTATTTTCATTTTGTGTCTCAAAGTCTTCAAAAGAGGGATTAAGTACCACATTCGAGTCACTAAGAAGCTTGAGTATGTTTTGCGGAGGAGTTGTATCTATGGTAACGCCATTCGAAACCGCTACACCAGACTGCAACCCAGCTGCATCCACCGCAACTACTTTGGAGTAGTACCGTACGCCTACAGACAAAATGCAAACAATTCTTAACTATGATATGCATTATTGTTCACATGCAAATTTGCATATTAAGTAGAGCACACGAAGGTGACCAATTTCTCTGAAAACCAAAGTTCTGGAGATTTAGTTACACCTTGCAAGATGAAAGTTGATTTCTGGTTCTTTCAATTTGGGTTTCCATCACCTTGTTTTCAAGGGAATTGACAATCTTTCATTTGTCACTTTAGGTAACAAAGTGTTTGGCCGCCAGATTCGATTCTAAAATGGCTTCATTTTTGGATCATTTTGACCTCATTATACTTTAATTTGACAAAGTAACAACAATTGAAATGTTTAAGAATTTATTTACGAGGCGAATACTACATTTTCAAAGAATAGCATATATAAGTGTTACACGTTCATTAAAGCTATAATGAGATGAATAATTACCAAGTGTCATAGGTGTTGTGATGTCCGTAGATTGTGCCAGATGAAGTCCAACGTCTTGACAAGGGAGTACATCTTCATGTCCAGGTTGACTACCAACACACCATAGATAATGATGAATTGAAGAGTGTAAATCCGAAAATCCATGCCATGATGCTGACACAACGGTGCTGGAATTTTGATAGTCTACGTCATGAATTCCAAGCCCATCGTATACAGAGCCAGAGCTGGGTGGTATTGTATCAATCTGGAAGACACAAAATTCTTAAGAAATGTCAGATCCTTGTTGGGGATAAACAGATGCTACATACAGATGATCACCATTCTAGATGTTTGCCTATGGCTGTAAACATCAGAATAGTTGTCAATACTCAAGTACTAAACGCTAGTCTGCTAGATTTTCCACAGTAATGGCCAGTCTAAAGGCAATTGTAACCACAGATGATAATATATTTTCTTCAAAGAGAAATACATGGTTGTGTATTTGTCTTTAGATTTGATTTTAGCTGGGATTTTGACCTATTCAAATATATCAGCTTGATATCCTTGGAGGAACTTTTAAGATCTATGTCAATGGTGTTGCCCTGCAATGATATCGTTACAACTATCCGTCGAGTGATGAGTGATAATGTGATCAGCCCCCCCCCCCTCCCCCATCACCATCTTCATCCAGTTTCCCCAGGTTTAATTGGGTAAAGGTATACATTTTGAATGAACATATTTTTTTTAAATATTTTAGCTTAAAAATACTTGCTGTCGACTTATTTTGTTCACACCTAAAGAGAATAAAGTTTCAGTTGTACATGTATAAAGTAGAGTTTTCTGAAGTCTAATAAGTCATGGAAAGTCATTGAGAAAAGAACCAAAAACAATTGTCTGCATTGTTTATTAATTATCGAAACATATGATAACTTGGTATTTAACTACAACAGCGTCTGAAACTTCATCTTACCAAGACGCCATCAGAAGATGCTATTGTATACAGCCCTGCATGATTTACAGCCATGACGTTAGAATAATAGGTATGTCCTGTTTGTAGATTTAGATCTGAAAAGATGACTTTGGATACATTGGCTTCATGGACACTTAAATTGAATGGTCTGACGTCTTCACCTGTAATATAGGAAGGTATTGTCTATCAGGTGGTTACGAGTTAAGAATAATTTATTTCGAATGACAAAAAAAAAACGTTATAGAGATACCACTTTAGGAAATAATTAATTAATCAATCAATCAATCAATCAATTAATCAATCAGCCAACCAACCAACCAACCAACCAACAAACCAACCAACCAATCAATCAATCAATCAATCAATCAATCAATCAATCAATCAATCAATCAAAAACATAGTCTTAATGTCATTCCTGAATTTCTCAACAACAGTGCGTTCCACAATAGTGGGGAGGCACGTGAAAATGAGCGTTCACCATAGAATTTCAGTTTACAATGAAGTACGTGTAGTAATCCTTATCATCGGAGCGAAGTACACGAGGGACGGGGGGTAGCACACATCACATCCAAGATGTAAACAGGTGCAGTATTGTTAGGTGCCTTGAAGGTGATTAAAAGTACTTTGTTTTGCTTTGATCTGTCTGCTATACGAATAACAGTGATTAATATCAACATACCTTGAATGTGGGAACTGATGGCTACCAAAAAGTGGCTTATTTCATCTTTATCCGGGAATACGTTTTTCCAGGAGACTCCAAGGGTCCAAGGATTACTGGAGTAGTCAATGTCAATAAGGGTACTCTCATCGGTAATATCCTTGACCTAGAAGGAAGGAATGTCACTTGAATTGTACATTTATCTGTAGTAACAACTCGTAAGTTATAAAACTTGTGTTATGTGTTGTGTAATTCATGACAGTTGGCGGGTATGTTCACTCTAAGACACAGGCACTCATTAAGGAAACATTTACCACGAGTTTCTAAATGTATTGTCAATGAATAAACTATAATTTGGGAAGAGTTAATTCACTGAGTAGTGAAGACAGAGAATTCCTTCCTTTATGGAATATTTGTTCTGCTATTGCAAGATTTTACCTTTCGTGAAGTTGAAATCTTAGGGTTTGTAATGTCTGCTTGTATCCCATCAGATTCAAAGACTGCATATGTTTGATCATCATACCATGCCTTCACATAGAACACATACTGTGTATCGTGGTCCAGGGAACCTTGGAAATGCAATACATAACTGGAATAAGTTGACTTGTATGGATTGTTACTCCAATTTCAGAAATACTGTATTGTCATCGTTGTACACGGCCGAATATACTTCGATTTTTGATAGAATATACACATTGTAGTAAATGGAGTGGTCAATTTGCGAAGCCTTGAGGTCATGTTTCAGCCACATCAACGCAGGGCCCCGCTAATCGCCAAGCGTTTTGATGACATTGTTGGGTGTTACATATTACATATTAAGTTATGTTCTCTCGCTAAAACTGACTTTAGTAGCAGATAACATGCTTGATTCTAAAATCTTACTTACCATCTTTCAGCGAGAATACTGCAATTGTATCCAAACCAGCTTCTTGCCATATTCTATCCATTGCTGGATCAAGCAATCCTGCACCAGGTGTTTCTCCCTTGCTGCCAGCCGTCCATTCATAGCGTTGAATTGCAATACCTACAGTTACGTAGCAAAATACGACACGAAATGGATGGCAGTGTATATGTATTTAAATATGTGTACTATCAAGTACACCAATTAATTGTATTGCATATAGCAAAACATTGTACATAACGATATAGAATAAACACTGAGACAACACTGATGGATAAAACCTGAGTGAGTGAGTGAGTGAGTGAGTGAGTGAGTGAGTGAGTGAGTGAGTGAGTGAGCGAGTGAGTGAGTGAGTGAACGTAGTATGTATTAAATGAAAAAAATAATAGTAATGATACATAAATAATAATTATAATAGATAAAGGTGTCATGAAAATCATACCTGAACCAATATGTCGCCATTTTGCTGCAATGGTGCATGTTGATGGCGTGTAATCATAATCTTTGAAATTATCGTGGTCATCATGGTAGTCTAACACATCAAATACCTCAATCTGCTGATGGTCGCTATCACCTACAAAAGAAAAACGGAGTCTCGCATCATGACTACCTAAACTAATGACTTAAACAAAATGTATACCTTTATACGTCTGTTGCAATATGTTGTAGTGATTCCATGCTTGGTTATTAGTTCAGTCACTTCACCGACATTTTGAAAATTATTTTCTACAGATATAATTAAACGTTATCTTCCGTAAAGACATAATCAACTGCATCTTCAGAAATAGCTGCAAACGTTTCCATGGCAACATCATTGTAAATACAGAAATACTGAGTGCATTTTGACAATTACCTGATACATCATTACAAGGTAAATAATCTTCTAGACAAAGCTGATTCTGTGGTGCACACGTACAGTGTCTAGCACATGATTGTACATCACAACGTCGAAGTAACGATAAAACACCACTGACATCGTTCGATCTGACAATCACAAATGTTTCATGAGCTTCGTAGCTTCGTAATCCAACCTGTGAGGAGATATGAAGTTTATAGCAAGAAATGTTGAGAAAATGTACGTGACTAGATAGCCCACAATTGTGTATCATTTATAATCGTTTGAAAGTACTGAATGCAAATAACTCTAACAGTAAATGCAGCTTACCCCATTCACTGCCCATATGGTGCAATATATATGTTCTCCAGGTACAAGATCTCTTATAAGAGGAATCTCCAATGTCTGAACACTTCCTTCGTCGTAATGTGAAACTCCATCAATGTAGTCTGTACTCGCACTTAAATCCTACGACATGCACATGGATAAAATAAGAGAATTATCTAAGTTTCAATCAAATAAATTTGGAGTAGTTTTCTTACAATATTAGAAAACAAAACCAGGTTAAGTTTATATATGATTGGTTTAAGTTAGATTGTAACACACAGCTCCCAATCAATGCATCTATCTTGAAGTCTAGGCTTACCTGGGTTAAATCCCATAAGCCAAAATTTGTACCAACTGTTACACCGTAATGGCTTATCCCTGAATGCAGGTCTGCAAAGCCTAGCCATGCTAAATTGACGGAAGTCGGTGTATCTTCTTGACTTTGGTGGTACGTCATCCAACCATCCCTGTGGCGTGTGAGACCGGCTGCATGATCAGTTTCAACAGCGAATGTTCCAACAGTCGGCGGGCTAGAATCAATCTGAGATAGAACAGGTTTCCAGTAAGTAATGATATTTGGTCATGATAGAGGCTCTAGTCATAAGTATTACAGGATGAGTACCTATAGATATTACAAAATGACATTCAAAATCGAGTAAATAGACCTTATGAATCACATATGTAAGTCAATGTTGTAATTGACTTCCAAATTGCGACAGTAACTGAATTAACATGGAATCTCTATACATAAGCAAATTAAAAAAATAGTATTTCTACTTCTAATTTTCCTGAACATTGTCAATCTCTTTTCCATATACTATAAACCTATAAAGGCATATGGCATTTACCTATGCAAAACAACGTATATATGAATAGTGGAAGTGGCTATCCAAAAATCCAATGCTGTACGTTAGTCAAATTGTTTTCATGTACAGAACTAGTCAAGTTCACGAATGCATTTAAACATCAGCAGAGAAAAATGACAGTGCTTACCAAAACTCCTTCTGTCTCGCTCTCTGTACAAAGTTTAGCAGCATTACAAGCCACTACCTTAACATAGTAGGTATCGCCATCGTGAAGTGTCAAGTTAGTGAAAGTATATTCACGGACACCTCCTGCGACCTGCAAATTTTGGACGATGATTTGTTTAGTATCAAACACTTCTATGTTTGAGGATAATACAATAAAAGAAAATAAACTTATACAAACAATGTGACAACTGCATCTCAGTTCATGTGGACTAGAAAATCAAACCAACATACCTTGACTGGAGGGATAGACATGTCTGACTGGTGATGTGTAAACACTGACAACAAATGGTTCTCTATTGGACTCTCTGGATCACTGAATTCCCACTGTACACGTAGTACGGAACGCCATACCTACGAAGAGTGTGTTGAATAATCAAAAGGAGATTCCATTAATTTAGTTCTCATGTCACAGATAACAGAGTATATGTAATTCAAATTAATACTAATATGTATATGTCTACACAAGAGAAATACTATCGACTTATACATCTATGTACAGTTTTTAGGCTATCAGGTTGATTGCTTACTTTAGTAAACAGTACTTGGTGCATATGCTAAAGGTGAACCTAAGCTTGACACTTAATACACTTGAAACGTTCCAAAGGGTATTTGTATAATAGGAAGGAAAAAAGTAATCAACAGTATATTGTTAATCCTACCTGTGTGTTTCTTGTTATTGAGCCAACTCCCTCAACGAACTGGATTCCATTTGCTATTGCTGGAGGCGATTGGTCAACTATTATGCCATTTGATGATGATGCGGTATATATTCCTGATAAAATAATTAGCAACATGGAATTACAATACAATTATGACTATTTAGTTCAACTTAAACAATTCGAGTAATCCGGATCTCTTTTCATCTTATGAGCTTAGGGGATATCAGCAAGAAGCATGTACGAATTTGCTTAATTCACTTGCTTAAAGGAGTTTATGATCGATTTCATAATCTAATGTAAAACTTACAAACTTCAAGTTATAAAATTAAAAATACAGGTTTCATACCTGCCCTGTTGTACGCCCTCACTGTCACATATAAAGGAGTGTTGACCGGTAAATTTAGTTGAGATATAAAAGCTTTTTCTGTCAGATGCAATCTGATTGGTTCAAATACGTCATCACCACCCGGTGTTGTACCAGCGAACCATTCATAGTGAGAAAGCTGGGTATGGGGATCATGGAAGTTGTACCAATGAGCTGCCAATGTTGTCCTGAAAAACAAATGCACATTAAATCTAAAGACAAAAACAAAGGTATAACAATTGTCGCAAATTCAAATTGAAATTGTCCTCTGGAAACGACTTTCCGATATTCTGAATGAGATCTGACAATAGTGAGAGTCTGGATTAGAAATTTATGAAAGATTCTGTAGTTTTACCTTGACGATTGAAAGGAGTGATCTACGTCACTAATCCCATCATACACCATTCCAGCAATTGGTGGTGAGTCATCAGCAATGATACCATCTGATGTCACTGTTGTACATAGATCAGCTGCATTACATGCTGTCACTGTTGTGTAGTATCTTATTCCAGGTTGAAGACCAAGATCTGTAGCCGTCATTTCTGAAGAAATAATTAGTATTGCACAATTTAAAATCAAACAAGTCTTCATCGAAGACATAGCACATATTGTACGGTTTGCAGATAAGTATAGGTTTCCTTCAGTGAAAATAGTATGGGCTTTAATATAATTTATGTGTATATATCCAATATTACTTATGTATATGATTTGAAAAAACAAACACAAATACTACAAATCTTAGAATCTGTTATGCCAAAAAGGGTTGTTTTTGATACTATAACGGTCAAATTCGGGGTCATACAAACTATACCAGACAAAATTACACACTATATTATCGAAGTACAGTCACTGTTGTAGTTTTCGGACAGACTCTGTTTTCGGACAGATATCGACTCGTCCCGCGATCGTCGCCGTTTTCTCCGGAACTGCCATATTGTCATGCTCAAGCATTTGTACGAAAGATCAGGTGATACTAAAGCTTTGATTCCGCACTAATTTTGTGGTATCGGTTTTGAGAGTACTGATATTGGCAATCACAAAGTATGTAACAACAATATGTTTTCGCTACAGCAAAGTATGCGGAAATGTTACAAAATCCCTTGAATAGCATTTCGCTCTTATTTAAATCTACAAATATTTCAGTAATAGTTTTCCCCAGTGCTCCGTTCAAACTAGAAGACATTTTCCATGAAATCTTGATGTTTTTTGAACGAAAATGTGTTACGTATCTGGAGCAAAGAAGCGTCTCAGATAACATACAGACAGTGCTCACGTTTACGCGCCCAAGACATAGACGTCCAAGCGGCGCCATGAACTGTGATCGAATCCCGGGGTCGAATTCGGTAGTAGGACAGTGTTCATGATATTTCCTTTGCAAAAACAATCAACTTTAGTGTAACGGTGATTAATATACCACAATACCAATGTTTTTGCCCAATATTTAAATCAAATGGAGTGGCAAAATTCTTAATTTACGCGACAAATACGTAAATCAGTGTTTAAGTTCGTGTCCGATTACCAATACTGTCGTCCGATTACTAAGTCATCGATGTAGGGTTATAAATTTGGGGGCTACGTCATCCACAAAGTTACTTCTGCCTATAAACACTAGTGTTGAAAAAGACCCTAAGGAAAATTTATAAGCAGCAATGATGGCTGTTACTTTTTTGCAGTGTTTATCCAACAGTAATGGTCGAATAACATGACCCTGTCCGAAAACTGCGACAGTGAGTGTATTATGTTTACTAAGCTGTTGTACAAATAGTTTAATTTATATTGTACGTATTTATATTATATGTTTCTTTTGATATATTTCTCTATTCCACAAATATTTTATTTTTATCACTTAGGATGTGCTTGTCCAATATCTCACAATGGTAAAAATAGCATTCCCAATCCTTATAAGCTGCTAAGTTTAGTTATGATATTACAATACTAAGATATACTCATTTCAATAAAGGCAACGATACCTGTCAATATTCCGACGTTATGTTCTTCTATGACGTCATCACATCCGGGACAGCTACCGATTTTAACCGAGTACCCGACTACTGTTGTATGAGGATCGTGGAAGCCATCCCATCTTGCACCGAGCGAATCTAAATTTGTCTTTAAATAGAGAATGTAAACATGATCATAGGACCAAAGCTTTCACTGGGGGCCATTGCCACTGCTAATTAGCCACTTTGCGGCATTTCATTTTCTAAACAAATTTCTTGGAAGACTTCTATTGCTGACCAAAAAATAAAATGATTTCTACTGTGATTTGCAAAGCAATATATTGATGGAAGCTACGTTCCATGTTATTGTCCGCAGTGTTGGCTTGTGGTACTACGATAAGGAGAACCGATAGGTATTAATAGCTGTGACTGTTAGGAGCCAAAATGGATTTTGAATTATGAAAGACTTGAAGAATCATAGCGTTTTATGACATCGGTACCTGGAAATCCTTGTCTGCAGAATCTTCTGACGCCACACCATCATAAATAGCACCCTCCTCTGGTGGTGTGCCGTCGACAACCACACCCCAGGATGTTACTGTGGTCGATAACCCCACGCCATTGTATGCCTATAATAGAAAATGTCCTTATTTTGTATTACACAATGACTTGAATGGGTGTCTCAAATTGCGCGACATACCACATATCACAAGATGACATTTTGCTGTCAGTAATGTGTGTGTCTAAACTTACTTACCTTAACTGTCACATAGTAAACGTGGCCTTGCAACAAAGTCATACTATTGGTATCGTCGGCCAGTATTTCTTCTTGGTTTGTAGCTGTACATGGGAACACATCTGCAATCCCAGGGTTTGATCCTATACACCATTCATAGTGGTCGATTCCTGGGGAAGACAACATTGCATATATTGTATAATGAAAACATATACTTAACCTTATTAGTAAATAATTCTTACAAAATTGTGGAATCTTTGGCCATCATGGTATATTTTACAAGGCAAGAAACTAAGGGTTGATGTCTCATACCAGGTTCGAAAATTGAACGTTCAACGGCAGAGGAAAGGGGAAAAAAGGAACAAAACTATTAGTACATACCACTTTCAACATCATCAAATACTCCATTCCACGTAGCTGGCAGTGATGAGGTAGACGTAACGAAAGAACCCCCAACGTCAATCTCTTTGCCAGAGGTCATTGGAGGAGTAACATCTACTGTGATTCCATCGGAGATACTTTCAGCCGTACGTCCAACAAAATCAAAAGCTACATTTAGAAATAGTAATAAATGAAAGCAAATAAGGTTATTACTATGAGCTCCACCCGAAGCCAGTGACATGCCAGTCTCCAGAGCAAATGTTGTGTGAAATTTATCTAAAAATGGCAGATGAAAGACAGTAGGCCTACTTCGAAACACTTGTATGCAGACGTATCAGAATGCCTCATCTGTTTCAGAATTTTCTCACATAAGACCAATTTGATTTGATATTCAGAGTTACTAATAATGCTTTTATGCCTTGTAAGAGATTTATATACAATACGTCAGAAGTATTACCTTTAACTGTAACGTAATATGTATGACCACCCTGTAAGTAGAGATTGTGCACCACAACCCAGTTCGTTACACCGACATCTTTAAAGTTTCTGACATCAACTCCATTAGGCGATGTTCCTGTGATAATAAATAATAAACGAGGATTTCCACTGGTATACCCTGCTATTTCAGTAAGTAACAGCTAATTCAAAGATGTGATATAAACGATTTTGTCTATTAAGTTAGGATTTACAAGTCTACGTTTTTCTAAGTCTAATTTGAAATAACTCAAATGCATTTTTTGATCCATTGATCACATTACGCAACTCACCTACTGCTATCTCATATTTTCTGATACCAGAACGATGAGTTGTTTGTCCATGTTCTTCAACATCATAAAAATCATCCCAGTGTACTACAAGGTCAGATGTGGATGTCTGTATAGGTACAAAGGTGGAAATTAGCTTTACGAAAAAAACCTTCGGTAGATTAATGGGGCCATATTTTCTTGCGTTTGAATGACAGCAGGACCTGGTATATTATTTAATAAGTTAGCTGAAACCTCTGTTCTTTAGCCTTTGTTTAGTATGAATATTATATAATTATAATAAATGTACACAGCTAGGAAGAATAAACAATATCAAAGTAACGAACTTTTTCTCACGAGTATATAAGATACTGTAACGATTGTTTTCCGTCATTAATATTAATTACCTACATTGTACACCACCATTTAACATTTTACAGTAGGATCTTTCCTGCTATGCAACTGTTAGTGACCCTATCGGTTATTTTCTCAGCTTTTGAAATAGCTAGTATAAATTCTTTCAACCAATGACTGGTATATATCTGTAGGTTATTCAATACTGACTTCGGATGTTTCAGTGATTATATAACTGCACATTATGCACAGATATGCGGCGTCCACTGACAAAAAACACAGTCCGGTTATTTCTCGTTTATGAAAAAATTAACTGACCTGATAAGCTGCTTTGTTCCACCCAATCCAAACTTTACCATGAGTAGGGGGTGTGAGATCAACAACGATTCCATCAGAACACAAAGATACGTCCGGTAGTATAAGCTCTGCTTTCTCGTAGACTTTCAGTGTTTCATTTGCACGTACACAAACGTAATATCTTTGTCCGTGTTGAAGCTGAAGGTTATCAACGTTCACGTAATTGTTCTGTGTTGAGGAGAACATATATTGGTTTACATTTACGACTGTGCTGAAAAAACCGCTGTGTCTTTTCCGAAATTTTATGAGCATGGGGATACAACTACAGTGGCAACATCAAAAAGACATTGTGGGCAAGTACGAGATTACAATCTTCTCGAGTTAATGTTATATATTAGTGGAGCCATGAGAATCACATGGGGGCCATTCTGTTGCTCTGGACCCATGTTTACCATAGAATGTAGACTACCAGACGATTGTTTTTTAAACATGAATTTTAATCCTAATCCGAACTGGGCTTTTATGTATTTTAATAAGTACAAATTACTAGTACAATTCACCTGTGTTTGTCCACAAGCCAACACCTCAGGTGCATCACACTGATAGGATTTGTATGTCAGACTGTTCCCTGACGTTTGATATGCTCTTCGATCAAGGCCTTCAGCCGCTACAATTTTCCAGTCATATACACCATGTCGTAGAGTTGGCCACACAGCTGACAGCTTATGCTGAGAGGGCGTATACTCAGCGTCTGAATATTGCCAATGAGCGTTTTCTTCCAAGATAATATCCCTGAATACAGAAAACGTATGATGGATATTACAAACGTTTTTTTCTGAACCATACGTGCTATCCTCTAAGTTTATGATTTACGCAAACTAATTCATAATTATATAGATGAATATTTATGTCCACGTGCACTATCTACTTTCTTACAGTCCAAAATTTATTCTTACTCGTTAATTTGGCAGTTTCACCAGTTTGTAGCCGGGTGTGTAGGCAACGTCTCAAGTCACCTCGTTTCTATATTACCGTTGTCTCTTAAATACATGGGAGAGGGAGGGTCGATGTTGATGTTATCTATGACAAAACTCTGTGCATTACTAACGTACGAAAATCACGCACCGACGCCTAACAGAACTCATCAATCCAAACGTAAAACATATTATATTTTTGTCCGTGATTTTACAGGCATCACAAACCAAAGAAGATAACCTGATGTCCATACGTGTTTGCAAAGTTCAACCACCTGACAATGGATAATCCTTACGGTAGAAACAACGCGTTTTTCATAGTTACTATAAAATAATGTGGTTATTCTGTACCTGATAAAAAATACTCACCTCACTTCTGACCCATCAAAATCCCCAACACTGTCGATCACAATATTCGGAATTACATGTCTTGGATCAAAGGCTTCACAATCTTTGATATCTTTGTAAATATCAGAGTACAATCCAGCTTTGTTGTAACCACGCAAACCAAGTCTTATACAATCCGTGAATTCCAAGTCAGCTGGTAACGACACAGTAGCTTGCAACTTGAACGGAAAATGAATATAGTTTAACTTTGATATTTCTATGAATACACACACACACATCACATTGATTGAGAGCAACCTTCGTGGACTTATTTGGTTTGTGAGTCGGTCAAACTAAAAACAGTGTTACCTGCATGGAACTACCAATGTGATGTGTATTGGTCTATAATATTACAATCATTTAATTGGGTAATCACAAATATCCACAATCCATAACGAATCCAAGTACTTGGTCTTGCATTGGTGAATGAATCATTCTAAATGTTGGCGTACCAAAAACGGTCGAAATATTACTTGGTATCTGTAAGTTTTTACGGATATAACAAAAGGCTGAACGATCACTCTCTGAAAAAGGGCACTCGTATTTTGGAAAATTCGAACCAATTCATGAATGTAAATGTCAATCTACTGTTTCGATAATAAAAACACGGTATACCAGAATACATTATCACGAAATGCTTTTGATTCATCAGGCATCAACAATTCACTAAAATGTTCTCTCCTTGTCTACGTATAAAGTTAAATTTGCACTTCTCCCAAATTTGTAAAATATCCCATAAAAAACTTACCATATCATTTCCATAATGAATCGAGTTGATTTGCTGCCATGGAAACAATAAATCGCCAAACCCTACCCAATTGGCAGTGGTCTTAACATTCAAACACCATTCGTAATATTCCAGTGGGTTTTCTTCAAGTAGATGACTGAGTTCTTGTTGTTCAAATGGATGCCATTCAAAGGCCAATGTTCCACTCTCACTAAAAGTAGATACGGCATAAACATACATTATTATTGATCACATGTGATTAGGTGTAAAGGTAAATGATAAACTCTGAACTAAATACATTATTGGACCGCTAACAAGTGTTAAGTAAGTGATTATACATACTTGTTGTAAGAAATATCTTGAATGTCCATCGTTAAAGGAGGTTGTGATATTATCCAAAATCCATCACTTATAACCGATTGAAAACATCCATCCGGATGACAATATCTTACAAATGATCGGTAGTGATGTCCTGGTAGTAACGATAGTCCGACTACGTTGATATATTGCTGAGTTCCGAAATCGTGAAATTCAGTCACGAAGTCCCAAAGTGTGTACGAACTGTTGATAAATTAAGGATATAAAAATAAAAATGAAGTTTGATGACTAATAACAAAACATTTGCTCTTAATACAGTAGCCATTAGAACAAATCATCTACTGCGCTGCCCAGGCACAAAAGTATCAAACCATGCCAATGTTGCAGTCATGCCCCTAGAATACTGGAAATATTACAGAGAATGAACTGGCCGTGGTATCACTTGCACCCAAATGTTGCGAGAAAAAAACTTTGTGCACCATGACATAATGTTTGTGCCCATTTCTATCCGGATTATTTACCGATCTTTTATTGCTTGTTTATATTAAAATATATTACCTGTTCAAGGTTTCTTCTCGTTGTAATGCCCACTCTGCACGTGTAATGAATTGCGAAAACTCCTCTGCCATTGTCCAGTAAGCAGATACCGAGTTTGTCGATGCTTGGAAATCAATATCCTCTTCACATTTCCCTCGCCTATCATAATCATGGTGTACAGGAGTGATTGGCCTCCAGTCCGATGCTTTGGTATATAACATAAATGATAGTGATTTGTCATTAGATGTTTAAGCTATAAAACAGATCAAATAAATTACATTGCCATGCACAGTCACAAGTAAGTTCAACTTACAGTTATCTAAAGCACACTTTTGACCATCATAGAGCTGGATGTCTTGTAAGATATCTGTACCATCTATGATAACAACACCATCAGAACTAACAGTCACATTTCCAACTTCTGTCGAGGCTTTAACAGTGACGTAGTATCTCTGTGGGTGACGAAAAAATTAGACGGGTGCATTTAAAAGTAATTTGTTTTGTGCATATGAATGTACATAGACGTTTAACATAAAAACATATATCCCAAACCCTCAATACAAACAATGACATATACAACATGAATTTTGATCTGAAGTTTTGTTTTATTTCGCGGACGAAATCGTGTTTCGCCAAGTTAGTCGTACTGTATGTTACAAATACCTGAAGGTTGTTCAAGGTCAATCCTTGAAATGTGTGGCTTGACTTTGATGGCTCAACACCGATGAAATTCACTGTGTCATCATTCCCTGGAGATGTACCAAGTGCTATTTCATAGAGTATGTCTTGATATGGATGGTGGAATCCTGACCAACGACAGTACAGCTCGGTTTTACTCGTCTGAAAGTCGATATCGTCTAGTTCCTACAGTGGCAAGATAACGACATCCGTGTCATGATCAACTCTAATAAATTCATTAATTCATGAGCGTGGAGGCAATATGCATACAGTTATGTTTTAGATGAGTCTAAAGTGGTCTTATCTTTTTTATAATTAGTACTTTAATTACCCCAATCGCAGAAGCCTCTATCGGGTCCTTTGTCTCGTAGACGTATCCTTCCATTGGCAAAAGTACGTCGTGTCTGTAGGGTTGTGACGTCACTATGACACTAAGTCCAGCGGTGTTCTCCACCTTAATAGAGACATAGTATACTTGTTGACCATGAAGACGCCAATGTAAAGAAGAGGTTGCTATGGCTACACAGGATGGTGGGGTTGTTGCTGATTGACAAGGATCACTCGATATGATTTCTATTGGAGTGAATGGTATAAGATTGGTTCCACCTTCGACGTCACCTAAAAAAAGATAGATAATAGTGATCATAGTTGAACACATAGTTTGTTGTAGTAATAACACAATCAGATTGTATAGTAGTGTATTTGGCCTGCATCTCACAGTAACTCTTTAACATATGCCAGCATTGTACATTTTTTAAATGTTTGTTCTGGGAATTCCTCCCAGCGATTTTCTGTTATGCAGACTAATACCCACAAACAAACACAAATGCTGCATAGATCCATTCGGGTTTGGGACTATGTGACAGAGCTATATATGTAGCACGCTCTATATCACGTTGCTGCGGAACTGTCAAGGCTTTCCCAGTCAGTCCACAGGCTATCCCAGAGTCACCCAGGCCCCCCCCCCCCGACTTTTCGAGTCATTACTCCAGGAGTCCCCCCAAATTCGCACTCGTCTTGTGAGTGAGCATTGTACTTACAGTATAGAAGTCAGGGACATTACAAATTAAGAGTATTGAGACACTGCTCATTTAAACGATTGCGTGGGCCTAGTTGACATTCTTTAAATGTGGATTATACATCCATCAGATCACACTCAACGACACAGTCTTCTGCAATATACTAGTCCAATCATTATTTTTCAAAGGAGTGTGACAACTCGATGGAATACACCAAGTATATGCAAACAAACACTGATTTCATAGGAACCTGTGTAACAATCGTCAAAATACTATATTTATGCTAACCAACAGCAGCATCATAGTTAAGTGGATCCATGTCTTCGTCATCATAGAACGCCCCCTGTGTCCATCTAGCCACAAGGAACTCCTCATCATGTACATCTACTTCTAGATTTACTAGTAAATCTCCAGAGAAAATAGGAGTCGTGATTTCAACAACCACTGGTCCAATGATCTGTCAATGATAGAGAACACTAATCAATCAATCAATCAATCAATCAATCAATCAATCAATCAACCAACCAACCAAAAACCCACCAACCCACCCAACCACCAACCAACCAACCAATCAATCAATCAATTAAGTTAAGTAACAGTCAAACGACCTGATGTATACAAATGTAGGATAAAGAGAGCTGTTAAGAAGATGGTATACTGATAGCAGAGTCCTTCATAAACTTACAAGGCATTTCCCTTTAGACGAACGTCAACCTTACCTCTTCTTTAGTTAGACCAGCTCTGTTTGTTGACTTTATGACAATGTAAAATTCAACACCTTCACCAAGGTTAGGATGATATCTGAGGAACTCTGTATGTCCTTTAGTTGATGTGAAGGGCATTATATCTGGATTCATTCCGGATGACGAACTGCTTAAACCAACTTTGTAGTCGAAGACTCCACTCTCTTCGTCATTTCCCTTCCATAACACATGGAGCTGAAAGTTGGCAAAGATATGATTGGAACTAGAAAAATAAAATTACATGAATAACTCTTTTCCAATTTTTCAAATCAAAACAAGAACAACATTGATATAAATAAGCAACCTTTAAATGACAGAGATTGGTTTTACTTGGAAGAATTAATTTTGTGAACTTACATGGTTTTCCTTTCGTAGAAACCAACGGGCACGGTAACTACCGAATGAGATGCACTGTGAGTCAGAGAATTTGATGTAGGTATTGTTTACACCGGTGTCGAGAATCGGGTATAAATCGATTGACGTTGAAATTACAGCAATGTCTCTGTTAAAACCAATGGATTAAAGTGATTAATTATCATTGTGTATTCATAAATACAGCTGGACTTACCGCTCTGTGCCAAAACTTATGATAAACTCGAAGTAAAATCAAGTGTTTCGCTCTGAAACTAAATTAACCCTTTTTGTACCATGATTCCATCAATACATACGGTTAAAAAAACTTACAATGAACAAACAAATGGCAAATTCATCTGAAAATGTCCATGAATGTTGATTCAATGATGAGTGACACTATAATAAGACTCAAATGTCCAGGATCGTAATGTCCCTGGTGGACTATTTTTTACCTGCATACTTGTGACACATTCATAATTGGTTGACGATATCTCCGTTCACTAACGAACCAGTATGAACCGCTAGCATCTTTTAGGATTCCGGGTTTTCCATACAATTCATCAATTTCAACAAGGCTAATACTTGGTTCAGTGATATCTATGGTAACACCGTCAGAACACACTGGCAGTGATGGCTCCATAGCTTTGTTGTATGCAATCACTGTACAGTGGTACTTGCCGGGACCTGGAGCTGTCCATTGAGCATATGTCGACGTTGTATTCTGCAGCTGTAAGAAAATATATTCACTTCACTTCACTTCATTTATCTATGTGGATCAAGTGTTGTGATCATAGTTGTGGCTAGAAAATCGTTATATTTTTAGCAGAACCATTGTAGTTTTATATGTATGACATGCAAGTACAAACTCTCACATTGACAGGAATGTTCTACGGTAGACTACATGCAAATATTCACCTGTATTTTAGCTGAATCCAATCTTGTGAATTGACGACTGTATCGATATGTATGTGTGTCATTATACAACAGCATGGTTCATTAAGAACTCTCGATACAACCCTGACGTGGTTCTTGTATTATATTTGATACTGTATTACTTACAGGATATTGAGTGGGAAATGATATATTGCTGTACTCCTCCAGACAACTTTCTCCGAAATAATAAACATACATCATGATACCACTTTCCCTGTCAAAGAATCCATCCCATGAAGAGAATATCCCATTATCTTGCTGGAAGTCAAGATCCACTTCACCAGGTCTACTGTCATGAACACTGCCCTCATGGGGTGGACTTGTGTCAACGCTGACCTGAGTTGAGAAAGTAAGCTATGCAGATTCGATATTCAGAACAGACTAGACTCTTGTAATTGTATTTCTTGTAGAGGGTAAACATACTAAAATATAGTCTGTAATAATGAATGATACCGCGCATTGATAAGACATGTGATATATAGATACCTATCGGCACGTGTGCAATTCTCATGTCTGATGACCTATCGGCATCGCTTTACTTTACTAAGTGAAGAGCATATGGCGCACATGGCATATTCCATACACAGTATACAATTACTAGTAATATAAGATGTAGTGCAAATTTTTGCAGAAATTGTCGGTCAAAACAGAGACGTCGACGCGCGATGTCCTTCAGGTTAATTGCATTGTGTATCATTGTATTACACCATATATACCATCAAATCATCATCCTCTGCAAGAAACAGACACATGCAACAATTGTATTACAATTACATTACACATGTATGAATGTGTGATGCAAAATCATCGTTGTAAGAGGCAGTCGTTCCGACTGTCAGATCTACACAGATTACTTTTTTTAGTGTATGGAATGCATGGTAAAACAGTGGTTAAAGAGTGTGGTTGGAATTTCGGGCAGTGCCGCAGTAGCATACTTTAATTAGTGCCAATCAAACACTTCGTTTCAAACAAATTGCACAAACTTTTACGCCTCTCAAGATGTGGAGCAATACTTGACAGGTAGGAACCTGGTGTATAGTCTGACGTAGCCTTGTGCCAGAAAGACAGCTACAACACATCAATGTTACAGTTATTTGCATGAAGATTACCTGAAACTGACGTGTTGTTTGCAGTCTGGCGTTGTTGGTGACTGTGATAGTAACAATATAATCATAATCATGGGTTCCTATGGGAATGCTCATCTTACTGTAATCCAGTGGAATCTCATAGTTTCTATGGTAACACTCCTTGTCCTTGGGTATACAAGCACAGTCTGGTGGATCACATTCCGGATTAAGAGCCTTAGGATTTGTACCAGATGTGTCATTGATTAGTTTTAAAAGTCTCAAGAATATAGCTTAGATATACATAATTCCACAGCTAATTATTGTACATGGGCTTTGATTCTTCAATGAAAATATCGGTTAATAAAGGAAACAAAAATAAATCGCAAAGGACAACACGTCGCTATATCTCTCGTTCTCTCTTATTCAAAAATACTTGTCCTAAAATGGATGTATTATTGCTATAAATGACATCTAGTATCTATACTCACTGATGGTTTTCTCACAGCTACAGTACCATTTCCATGTACTATATCTTCATCTTCCATGTCATGCAATGCCCAATGAATTGTGTACAAACCACTGTGGTCATCAAACGCTTCAAAAATGACCCTTGAACAGAATTGAAAGCAATACGTCATTATCAATTGCAATTAATTGTTCATACCTGTAATAAAATTAATCCTATTGGCATCATATAATTTGAATTTCACTTTGTCATTAATACAGCTAGCATTATATTTCATAGCACGACATTCAAAATTAATGTCATTGACCACGGTATACTCACGTCACGACAATAATTATATGAAATTATTTACATGCATTTATTTATCAATTAGTTTTTCAATCGTTTATATTTTGATTAATTTGCCTTTTTATTAGTTTATTTATATATTCATTTATTTATGTATCAAAATAGTCGCATAGAGTAATATTGTAGTTCGAAAAATTAATATTGTCAGGCAGCACTACCAGAGGATACTAATAATGATACAAAAGTATACATGAAGAACGTTGCTTAATGAAAGGACAGTAAACTATAGAAGATAAAATAACTATTTCTTGTATCAAAATGTTATCAGTGAAAGTCTGAAAGCTGAAAATTGATTAAGACTTAAATTAAAATTAATAAAATAAAACTGTACCGAAATAACGCATGGCAAATGATGCATCCCTATGTGACGCAATATTGTTCTGCGGTGCGCTAATGTCATATGCAAACAGAATGTCATATGCAAAGGGCCTTCTGAAATACATTTCTGACACCAACCTCATATTGTAGAGATCTGTAGAATCATGGACAGCCAAAAACGTGATTCCGTCCTTAGTCAGATATATGTCGCCAAGAACAGGAGGGGAAGAATCAATGTGAACTGTTACGTTGTCAGTAGCTGCATTGCCCATAACATCGAACACCTTCACCCAAATTCGAACGGTATCACCATCAGCACGAGGAATGTCCAGCTCTATTTCTTCATCCTGCAATCAAGTACGGGGTTAATTAATTTTCCAGGCTTGTAATGCAATCATTGTTTTATATTATCAAATGTTAAAGCAATCGATAGTAACCTAGTACATGATCATAAACATATGTTTACATGATCGTAAACATAAATTCCTCAACTTGGTAAAGATATCAAATTTACCGCCACAGAGAGGTGGAATGGCAGTTTGTTTTGCTAAACTAGAACAACAAAGTATATTATTATGACTTATTACAGTTCTATGCGCTTAATCAATGCTGTGCGTAACACCAGGATGCACCCATTTTCCAGTTAAAGGATGTTTGTTTGAATCTGTTCATGTTGAGTGAAAGGCAAATAGTAAACATTACGTCATTACCATGGCGCGCACTCTGATTTGATGATAAATTTAAGCTGAATGTAATAACCGAATTACTATCATCAGAAACATGCATAATACTAGGTTCGATGATATAACGTGGAGGGACTTCATTTTGAAATGAAATAGAAATAGTATTTCGGACATTCTCGACTCGAGGTCATTTCACCCCTCGTAGCAAGATGTGGATCGAACGGTACCGGTATTTGGCAAATAACGTAAACGCCTTATTCTTTTACTTAAAATGCACTCTCTTTACAGACTAAAGAAAGTCACTTTAAGTTGCCTTCTTCCAATCTTAGGAAAACCCCATATCTAAATGAAACATATCCTATAAATTCGCGTATCAGTTACACCTTCCATCACAACATTTTGAGGTTCACCCTAAAGGATAGACAATCATCCGAATGATTTTTACATGTTTTAAGTTAGTCAAATACGATGTGATTGAATGCTTATCTGGAAGGATAATCTCGAAAGATTCATGTGCAATGTGAATTGCCAGTAATTCATACGAGGGTAGTTTAATATAAGGTGATCAATTTTCCATTCAAATTAGAAGCTGTAATAGGGGTGTAAGAACGGACAAAGTTGTAATTCAAAATAAAATGAAATCTTTTGAAATCATTGTTTTGCTTTCAGTATTATTTTTTGGTAACGAAATCTGATTAATATTTGCTGAAAACTGATTATTTAACAGTAATAAAACCAAACAATTTCGTATGTATTAATTACTTTTGGCATTATTTTATTGTTAACCACCACTTTCTGGAATTTCTGGAATTTTCAATATTTTCTTCATACAATCAGTCTAAATGATATTTGCAATCGATTTATGAGAATCATGTAAGATAAACATACAAATAGGGTATGATTCTAGTACATATAATATTCATGAAAATGTTGATCTTTTAAATTCGATATTACTGTACTCACTAAGAAGTTTTCCACAGCTGTGTAATCAGCAGGTGATGATAAAGTATCTCCTCCTTGATGATCGACACTAAATGAAATGTGTGCACGGACTGTTCCATTGGCATTTGGTATGGCCTGGCGTGACCTAGTGACAGGTGGTTGTCCAACCGGGTCGTCATACTCCTCATCAATGTAATATAAATGGTCAATGTTAATCGAGCCAAGGAATCCATTCAGGTAATGATGCTCATTTTTGAAGTGGCCTGGCCATTTAACATGTACCTGTAATATTTTAAGAAGCGATGTGATTACTTAGACTCACAAACTCATTTTTTTCTCACGCACGTATACGTAGGTTTACGATTGTTTAAAATACCCGTTTAGAATATATTGTGTGTGCCATAGTCAAATATACACAAAAACGCGCGCACACGCACACACATACATACAGACACATAATTACAATGTATCTTGATGTAAAAACATAAGATACTACCAAGATCAGAAAACAAAACGTTAAAAAAGAATTACGTTAAAAAAATGTGTCTTTTACAACGTTTTCGTTGAGTAGCCTCAAATAAGATAAGGAAGAGTAATACGAAATCATGGAAATGCAATTACTTACGGCTTACAAAGAGAATGCGATATTAATGTCATGCAATAGTGGAAGTTGATCAAAAAAAAGTATGTGGATCATCAAAAAGAATAGCAAGTTTATTACTTTGGAATCAAATCTCATTTTAAAATGAAGAGGCTCCAATAAAGTTAGCTTAGAAATGAAATCATTCCGAATATGGCCATATCTTATTTGTTTTAAACATGACACTTTACAGCATTCTCACCTTAGGACGTACTGGAAGAGAATCATGTGTATCTGTTTGCCATACCAGGTCAGAATCTTTTGAAGCCGATGCAACCCATAATGGATAATGTCCAATCTGGTCTAATTCAACAGAATACGTATCGTCGAATAACACATACCGTATAGCAGATCTGTGGTTCTCGGCATTGTCAGTAACAGTTAATTCTACACAATAATTGCCTAGGGAGGAAATGAAGAACATAACAGTATCCATTACAGAAATTGAAATGTTACTGAATAGTTACTACCAAACCAGAGTGACTATAGAGATTCAATTTGGCGACACATAGTCTTTTAGGTCTCACACAAGGCTTTTTGTCAGGAATGATTTCATGAGACAAAATACAGGCACTGATAGTGCGCAAGTATATACCAGATTTAAACTGAATGCCTCCCATTACGGCAAACCATAGGTTTTTGTTCCTATTCATTCTTGTTAAGATATAACCTAATTGCTGAAAAGTATTAATTATGCACATCAATCATTAGAAATAAAATGAAAACTAAGCCAACATGCTTTATAGGATATGTGTGCTTATGGTTGATGTATGTGCCAAACTATATTAAATTTGAAACTTGCATTCTTAATATATAGCCTAATTACCATAACTAATTATGCAAATTATACATTAAAAGTAAACATACTTTATAGGGCATTCATGCTTACTATTGTTGATGTATGTACCGAATTGGCAGAATTTGAAGTATGCATTCTTTAGATATGACCTAATTACTGAAATCATAAATTATGCAAATTAATCATTAAAACTAAAACTATGCCAACATGCTTTGACGATATGTGTGCTTTGTTATGGTTGATGTATGTGCCATATTATATGGAAGCATTTCATGTGCATGCGCACTACCGGTGTCTGTATTTTGTTTGTGTAATTGGTAGGAAACAAACGTTGTGTGAGATGTAATTTAAAAAAAGAATCGTGTCGCATAATTGAAACTCTTAGTCGTTCTGGTTTGGTAATAAGTTAATAAGTACCATACATTAAATTTGGAGGGGATAATTGGCGAGGCTTACATAAGCCAGTGTTACATTAATTGCAGCTTTCTTGGTTAAATTAATTTCGTAGTGGATTGCAAAATGAATGAATGAAGGGATGAGAGAATGAACAAGCAAACGAAAGATCGCTTGAAACCGTAGACAATGACTAAAAGCAATGATATTATTGCTCGAAGTGTCTTCAAGAGAAATCATTCATAAAATATTGCGAATTTAGGTATATTTATGTTACTTAACATTTAATCTATGTACTGAGAGAGATCGAGATCAGAGAGAGCGAGAAACACACACACAGCGAGAGACAGACAGAGAGAGAGAGAGAGAGAGAGAGAGAGAGAGAGAGAGAGAGAGAGAGAGAGAGAGAGAGAGAGGGAGAGAGAGAGAGAGAGAGAGAGAGAGAGAGAGAGAGACAAAGACAGACAGACAGGCAGACAGGGACGGACAGACAGACAGACAGACAGACAGACAGACAGGCATTTAAAGGGAGAACTGGGAGATATAGTGAACAATGAGCGACAGCCAATGTTATTTTCTAATTATTAGTGTACATCATCATAATGGACTTGTAGCATGTTTACCGCTATAAATGGTTAAAATACTGATATTTACTTATGTATATTAGTAACAATTACCTGGGTCAGTAACAGTAATTGAGCAATCGGATGCTGGTGCTTCCTCCTCACATATTTCAGCATTGGTTTCGCTAGTATCACATGTGAGTTCACCGTTATTTGACTGGGTTGGCATGACCTTAACTCTGTACTTGTTAATTCTTGATAAATCATCTTCCCATCCAGACCATGTAATCCGTAAGGTGGCCTGTCAAATTTATCATAATTGATTAAATCTTCCAATTCTAATTAAACTAATTAACTAATTAAACACTAGCTATGTACAAAAAAGTTGAACTGTGAGCTAGTATTACTATTTTACATTCCAACTATTTTTATGTTGTTGTATATATCTTCTTAAAATAATGTTGTAGCAGCAACCTTCCGTTATACCCTATCAGAAATTTAAGAGATTATATACGGCAGTAAAGAAAAGACATGTTTACGAAATGTATTACTAAATAAAGTTTTCAATGATGTTTATTTACCCGACAGTCGTACATCTTAATACGACTATAGACTTTCTCAACATGCTATTTCATAAGGTATTCCGCCATCGATATACTATACTAGTACTCGTCAGTTAGGAAATAGGCAGCATTTACGAGTGGTGGGCTAGGAAGAAAATGGGGGGGGGGGATACCGGGTGGTTGCACAAACAATTTTTTTGGTGTGATCGTTAAAGTGACCATATGGATGTGGATTGGGTATTTATTTTGGATATTTGATTTATAAAACAATTTTCTCATGGCTTCCAACTTGAAAAATCAATGTGAAACAACATATGCCAAGTCCTTGTTTGTAACTCAATAATTGCAAGAAATTAATAAAATATGTGTAAAATGTTTGTTATTGTACGTACAATAACAAACTTTTTACACATTCTTTGACTTGTTGCAATGTAATGAGTTACAAACACAGACCTGGTCTATATTGTTTTACATTATTTTTCTAGTAGGAACCCAAGATAACAATGTCACATAAATTATAAATCCAAAGTATATACTCAATCCTCATCCATATGGCCACTTTAAGGGAGGGGAGTTGAAAATTTTGATGGTCCAAAAGAGGCCCACGAAATTGTATACTCATGTTCTGAGCCAAAGTAAACCTCAAGACTAGTCGTTTACCTTGTACGTGTGCAAAAGTGTCCACTCTTACTACAACTGCCGACGTCAGACCATGGACAAATGGAACCCCTTACAAAAAGAGAAAGTGAACAACTGTATTGGGATAATAACACTAAGCGCAGCATGTTGGAAGTGCAAAGACTTGTATTACATTCAATCATTTGATGAGAACACAGTTTTATGGCACTTTACATAATAATTCAAGTTCACAAACAAATTTCGGGGTCCCCTGAGACCATAAAACTGTACTTATCAAACATTGGTGTGTAATACAAGTCTCTGCTGTTCCAACATGCTGAGCCGAGTGTTATTAATCCAATTCTTTTGTTTACTTTCCATGTTTGTAAAAGGTTGTTTATCCACGCTCTAATGTCGGCAGTTGTACCATATACTAAGTATTTATTTTTGAAGCAATAACCAAAGGATACTATCTATTTATAGGATCTAATGCATAGGATAGAATCATGTGGTAATATATTGAGAGCAAAATTGGGGTATCGAAGACAATATTCAAGTACTCTTAGGTTTTCAATAATGTGTATGGTTTGAAATTGTATGCCTCTAAATGGCTTCCTACAGTACATGTATGTCCTTACTTTAAAAAAAAAGGACTTGCCGTGGAAGTGGGACTACCCTCCCCACTAGCGATCGTGGTGATGCTGTTTCTCACCCAAATCAAGATTGCAATGGAAAGTCCCGCTTGCAAAGTATATACAAAATGGGAGATCTGTCATTGAAAAGCCCGTGAACATCCATTGTAAAGAATTCTCTTATTATGTATAGACGGCGAAGTCGATTGACTGTTATCTTAATGTAGTGTACCATATATACACTTGTGCATCTCTAGAATACGTGATGTGAGGGAGGGGTACAGTATAACTTCAGATGTAGCATTTGGGTAGGGAAGCTACGAAAATCCTTGGTCCATTTCGTGTGCCATGAAATTCAACATTTTTGAGTAAGTGAAGGGGGGGGGGCGCTGTGAAACAATTTGACCAAATTATTTTCTCGTCAGCCCCCGGCCGGCGCCCTTGTCGTAAATACTACTTGTTCCCGTACAATGGTTACCGAACTAGTCATACAGAAACCATATGTATTCATATCAACCTGTTTGGTAAATGGTGGTCCTCTATCCAACATCACATTGGTGCAAGTGGTTGTTAGAGCACAATGATATGGCAGGTCAGTATCGAAAATAAAACCCCCAGTGTAAGACAACGTTCTACCGCTGTAATTCTCTCTTCGCCAGTTACTTGGGGTCGGATGTCCAGTCATTTTAATACACCCACCATTGGTTGCCGTGATAGTCACGTCGACCCTGCCCAAATTGAATAAACATTATATGACCACATGCAACACTTTGTGACATCGATTAGATTTTATTTAGCATCATTTCAACAGGATTTAACTACTGTTTCTACTAATCGATGCAGTTGCAATCATAAATACGTTGTTTTTTCCAGTACAGATTTGATGTATTTATCAAAGAACAAACTATAATTAGCCAACCGATACAGGTAATGCCACATAAAGGCATTCGAAAAATTAAATGTTCCACTTTCTTACATGGTTGACATCAACTATGCAGAGTAGAAGACATTGTCATTTGAGACAAGGTCAGTATGAACGCACAGTTTTATTCTGAAAATATGGACGTTATAATAACAAATAAAATACATTCACATGTAAGTATAGTACATACATATCAGGAAGAAAAACGGAGATACATACCTATCACCATGCTGGAACGTATGTCTTATGTCGTCGAATATATTGTAACTTTTTGGACTCCTTAATGGATTAACCTGACTTAATGGAAGACTGTTGTCGGGATGAATGTTTTGATCTTCCATATTCCATGATTGCCTGTGGCCTTTCAAATAAAAATCAATTTGATCAGTCATTCACCAGGCTGATTGCCAATGTCATGTTAAGGACTACCTGGCTGAGATCACTCAATGACAAATGACAAAATGTTTTCATTAACGTGTCTCGTTTGAATGATATGCTATTTCTCAATCGCTCTTATATTACATAGTGTGACAGTTACTTTAGATAGGAGGTGTATATTATTTTGTAGTACAGTAATACAAAAATAATTTCACCTTTTAGAATCAAATGTACTACATACCGTACCGAATTACATAATCAATATGTTGTTACTATATCATGAAGGTGTGTTTTTTTCCAATGTCATCGGCTATTCATTTTTTCAGGAACAACTGTCAAAATTGCTGGTATAATATAAGACCAGTATATAAATCGTGATTACAATTAAGCATGTGTATGAAGATTTTTTAACTATATATATTATAATGGGACTATTGAAGTTTATGCCTACATGTAGAATTTCTAATTTACCTTCTGATGATATTATAGTGTATGAAGAAGAAGAATTTATCAATCCTACTGCAAATTCTTGTACATAGGCAGGACGAGTTGGAAAGGTGTCGGCTCCTGTAAACTGTGCTGACCACGTTACTTGTAACGTATTCATATTCAGGGCGTTAAGGTAGATAACAAGATCTGTAGCATTGACTTGGACATCTTTTGCTCCTCCATTTGCTGATCTTAACGTTGCACGTCCATTCAAAACATCACTGGATTTAGAAACTTAGAATTGAAATAAAAATGCATTTAAACTTTTTTTTCAAATGTAATGCAACTAAACTTTTTTTTTCAAATGTAGAGTCTTGAAGAGTCCTTATCCATATTAGGGAGTGTGAAAATGACCAAGATGGCGTTTTGTGTACACACGTATAATACCCTGTCTTTCAAAATCTAAAATTTATGTTCAGTGTATGAAGTTCTAAACCAATACAGTGATTTAAAATGAGATGAAGAACGTCTTTACGGGGAGAAGAATACAAACTAAGGGGTAAAATAGTCACACTAGAAGTTAAACACTCACTTGTGAGGCAGTCGGTACCTGAGAAACCATCTGTACACTGGCATGTAGATGGAGGTCCATTAAAATTACATGTACCGGGATAGCAAAATGACCGACCAGTTCCAGGAAGCCAGTTACATTTCTCTGTATCGACAATACAACATTGTTTGGATGAACTGAGTGTATGTTCATGTTAACATCCAGAAATAGTAATATCCAAACAGGATGTACAGAAAATAATTCAAGTTTGAATCACATGTACACAAGTGCTCACAAGATTGACAAAAGCAAAATGTTACATAGTAAATATGACAACTGAACTTGTTGATCTAGATGTATTAGTAAAGAGTATCACTGTGTTTTGTTCTGTCATATAAAATATATATGTGGGGTATCCGCTTTGAAAATGTCACTGATAATTCTGCAGATAACAGTTTCGCAATTTCAAATACCATGTAATTTCAAAACGTGCGAAAATGCATTTCATTTAAACTGGCTTTACCTTGACATATGCCGTTGCTAACACTGCCACGAGTTAGCAGAGCATAGGCGGATTCATCTGTACTCAGAGTATGTTGACATTCAAGGCAGTAGTGATTACTTGCAGTGGTGCATCGAACACCACCAACATTACAGTGGTTTATACCATTACAAGCTATAAAGAAATTCAACAATTTATTACTCCTTTGATCATATCTTTTAACTTTAAAAATCCAAGTATCTTTTTGTCTCTTTTTTTTGTCTGTCTGACAGTGATATGAATTGCTTTCCACAGATCTAGACGGATGGGCGGACAGTGGCTATTCTTGTGACTCCATCCAGACTATGCGGTTGGAGCTAATCCGTAAACGGGTACCAAACAACGTATCTAAGCGTCGAAATGATATCCTACTCTCTTACGTATTTCAATCATTATATTTGCGTAAAATACATGTTAATGATGAAACTGACGTTGATAATAGGAGGCCATTGTATTTCACCACAACTCTTTGGAGTCGTGATGGATGAATGGTTAGCGTGGCCGGCTTGGAATCTACAGGTCGGAGGTTATAGCCCCATCGCTGCCGATTGTTTCTGAGTGGCTAAAGACCTTGGGCAAGATTTGAACCACGACTGTGCCTCAGTCAACCCAGCTGTATAATTAGGATGTATGTTGCAATATGAATGCTTTAATCCTATGTGCTTAAATGCTGCAATGGATTGTATGCTCCCCGGGGAGTTGAGGAAGTAAAGGGCCATTGTGCCGTTCTGATCCGATCCAGGGGTAATAATTGTAAGCACTATGAGCACAGAGTGGGAAAGCGTTATATAAAAAACTAACATTATTATCTATTATTTAATATATTATATTGAATTGAAGTGCGCATTCATAAGTTATAGCCTAATTTCTGAAAATCATTAGTTATCCAAATGAGCCATTACAGCTACAAGCTATATTATGAAAATTTAAACACAGAACTGCCCTATATAAAGAGGATTATGGCTAATCTATGCAAAGACGGGAAATTCAAACTAGCTTCTGGGTCTTGTTTTCAGCATTTTTTCTGTACTCCGAGAAACACACAGGTCATGAATCATGTACAAATTGTTTGTGAATGTCGTAGGATGGTAACTTGATACACAAATTAGTTGAAAATCAATCAGTTTGTATCATACAATCCTTTCAAAATGAAACAAATTGTCCTTCAAACAGCTGTTTAGATTGTGTGTCACTCAGGATTATTCAAATATGCAACATTTGCATGTTAACAACCCAGATAGGGAATGTTTATATTTTGGTGATTACTTGCCAGTGAGTCATCACAAGTTCTCCAAAACATACAGTCAGTCATATGCAAAATAGGGTGCCAGGCACAGACAGTCATGCCTTTAAGATATAGCCATTAATATTAATGGTTTGTTTACCAAATCCTTATCAGTTCTTGCCATTACCCTACAGAATACGTGCACCAGATTTCGTTCAAATTGAGTCAGCCGTGTTTGAGGCAGACAGACAGACAGACAGACAGACAGACAGACAGACAGACAGATAGACAGACAGTCAGTCAGACAGTCAGTCAGTCAGTCAGTCAGTCAGTCAGAAAGACAGACCTTTCAGCCCCATGCCAATATAATCTTCCTTACAGATGGTAAAAATCATACATTATGCAATTCAAATGACTCATTACAACAAAAAGTTACATTATCAAACTTTATAGGACTCATGAAATTGGTTACCATCAACTCTTAAGATAGCTCCTAATTATTGAAAATCACTGTTTATGCAAATAACTTGTTAATATTCATGGCATATTTACCAAAACCTAAATCAGTTCTATCCATTTCCCTAAAGAATAAGCACCAAATGAACTGAGCCATGTTTTTTCAGAAAACTACGAGCCTAAAAGACAGTAGTCAGTCAGACAGACAGACGGACGGACGGACGGACGGACGGACGGACGGACAGACAGACAGACAGACAGACAGACAGACAGACAGACAGACAGACAGACAGACAGACATTCAAACAGACAGTCACACAAACACAGCCAGATAGACATAGATCCAAAACACAGGCATTCCCTTAGAAGCCAAAAATGAAATCGGTATTTCATTTTGGGCAGTGCATATAACATTAAGATTGATTGATTATGAGAAATGATAGCTTTGTGATATTCTATCTCACAAATGCTCTTCGACCAAACGGAGATTTATATTTAATACACAGTGGTACGATTCTTGCAGAAATGATTATAGGCTTAAACGCATATAACAACTAAGTCTCCACATTGCGACTGTGACCCAGCAACAGCTTAGACTATCCACTACAACATGTGCATGAAAAGTGGCGGATATCACAATGTAACTGTACATGTCTCTGCATTCCTTTGAACGCGTAAAGATTTGATAAGGCCTAATATTAATAATGTGCGAGTGTCTAGTTCAGGTTTTCCATTATTTCCAAATGCTATCTGTGTATGTGTTATTTATTTCTTCTTATCATATGTACAGCATTACAGATTGGAAGAACGGTTTTATATTGTCTTGTTACTTTCATGTCAGTTTCCTCATCCATTGTTTCTCGTGAGACTTCACAATTTTTGCGATTGTATTGTTTTATTCTCGAATGTGGCTAATATAATATTCAAAGGATTTCATACAAATTCATGGGTGAATAGTATGAGGTAACAGCATGTAAGCAAACAAGAACAATGGTATATTAATACGATTACGTTTAGAAGAGTGGAATTTATCCCACCTAATAGCCTTTTTTTTCTATACAATGTAAGCTTACATGTTCAATACAAATCTCATATAAGTAAACACCAACTTATAATTTAAGAATAGATATAAAACACCTATTTGCCACACTCAAAGCAATTTCAAGGCAATTTATTTTAAGTGTTTTCATTATAGCCAATTACTGTTTGGCCTCTAATGTAATCAAGTTTTATGCAAGGTAAACAGCAGGCTTATTTCAGAGAATGATAAGTCACAGCAGTGATTATACTTAGCTCTTAAAGAGAGCTTGACAATGTTGTATCTTTATTGACACTCGTCAATGCCTGTAATGTTTACTTGCTTTGCGCTGGTAACAATGATTGCAGATAAATTACTTAGAAAAACAGCACATACTGGGCTAATAATGACAACAATTGAAATGGTAATATATACTTTTACACTTGGTGCGGATGCTACAGCCAATTCTGGCAATTCATACATATGTTTTACTGAATGTTACGAGTTATAACATTGTCTATAATAACGGAATGTAAAGTACCTTTGCATTGTAATGAAGAACAGTAACCATTGCAGTCTCTGACTTCGGATCTATACATAACCGTTGGTACAGAGCTAACTAAGCTTGACCGGTACTTTGTCCTGGTAAAGTAAAAAATAAGCATCAGAAGCTGTCGATCACAGGACGAGCTGTGTACGTTATGTAAACAATCTCCATAGGATATGGCGTAACAACATATACCAAGTCTGTGTTTGTAACTGAATACATTGCAAAAAAATGTAAAAGGTTTGTAATTGTACATACAATAACAAATATTTTACACATTTATTTATCTCTAGCAATTTATGAGTAACAAATAAGGACTTTGCATATGTTGTTTCACATAGATTTGTTATGTAGGAAGCCATGATGCAATTATTTTATAAATACCCAATCCTCATCGATAGGGCCATTTTAAGATATAGTTTAATTACCAACCAGATGTAAGCTGAATGTTTCGTAATTGTAGTCTTCAGTTTTGTGTTCCTACACATAATAACTGCTGGAATGCAAAATCCTTGGGTATATTACATGATGTACCCTTCAATTCCCCAATTGGCAAAAAGGTGTACCAAACTATAAGATATCTGAAAGGACTTTGTGATATCAATCGAAGTATGTCGTGGAACAGGTGTAATGTTTTTTTAAATGAAGTTATTATACATACATATTGCATATAGTGTTCTAGAACAAATGTTATGGTTGCTTATGTCATTTGAACATAATGAATTTCTGTTTAGAGTGTTCATTCTTTTGATGGATTCAATGTATTATCTATATCAAAATTGAATATTGTTACGAGTCAGCAACGTTTCAATTTTACATTGAAATTCCAAACTTGGAAATGAAAGTAGGAGTTGCATAAACCGGAGTTGAGTGCAGTGATTTCTAATCTTGCGATGAATCTGAAAATAAACAGAATTTACCGCACAACACCAGAGTGTCAATAAAACGGCATAGTGTTTTTAGAGAATTACACCTATGTGTATGATGTGACGTGACATGACGTGATGCTGTGCGATTAGGTCAAATTAACGCAACTAAAAATGTCATGATTTAAGCAAGACATTTAGCTCTATGTCTGTGATTTTTTAAGTCCCAGTGAGAGTTAGTTGTCGAAAAAGTTGTTCAAATGCGCACTACATATTCTCAATACAGGAAAGCTTGCCATGCTTGACTTCACTCGGCGCTTGCGATACTCTCGTTTCCAAGGCAAATAATTATAAACAAAATTCAAACCCCCGTAACGTCGCTAGGACGCATCAGAAAGTTTACACATTTCATGGTAAACATTATAATTGATTCTATACAACTCGTTTACGGCAACATCCTTATTATATAACACTCAGTTCAAGAATTTCGCAATGAAGTGAATTTCCATGACTCTCAAGTTCGTTTGGTTTCTCGAAATTTAAAAATCAAATCTGGACAGAAAGTTACATATATATAATCGATATACGTACCGTTTAATACAAACAACCCGAAAACTTTGAATGGTTTAGAACGAAGTCAATCAATGTCGGAAAATTGGGGAAAATTTCACCCAAATTCAAGCGCTGCGTACAGAGCCCAACATTGCAAAGCAGTAACAACATTTACATTTGCGCGATCGAATTGCATCGTGACAATATGTTACGAATAAATGCACTGTGTTCTAGCAGCAAACTCGCTCCTATTATGTATGGAATGGTTTATACTTAAAAAAAGAGAGAGGATTTTCAATTTTGATCGAGGAAAAGATCATATCGATTTATCCAGGCAAATTCTCCAGCAAGAATTTTCAGTGGAAAGCATGTGATTGATCCAGAAATTGAAGTTGACCTGATTTGACTGACGATCTTCTCATGCATGCATTCAGCGATTAGAAACACGCGGGAGTATTGAACAAAGTAAAAAGAAGATCTTTCAATTTTGAAATAGTGAAGAGATCATATGAACTTATGTCAGTGCATGACTGCCCACAGTTGCGATCTTACGGCCAACCACAACATGTAATGTGACGTTTCTATAGAACGTTGTAGCATAGGTCTCAATGTAGAAGGTGTCTTTAAGAAAAAAAAAAAGAATTGTTTCTGGCCAGTTCACATCACTTGAAAACCCCTGCTTAGATCTCTCTTTTTCCGTGTTTGTCCAGCCAATGTAGTCTGCAGATCCAAGGGAAAACACAAAAATAATTCTCCCTATATTACTTGCTACTTCAGTGAAGAAAACTGCAGAACTACTCTTCGCCAATTTTGTTATTTTTTTTTAAAACTCCGCGTTCTCGCACCACTTTAGACAACATGTCCTGACCTGAAACAATGCTTTTCTTTTATTTGCCCTAAAGATCTAATTTGCGAAAATATGCAAATAACTTATAAACACTAAAAGCTACATCAATAATATTTTCAGGACAGACGCGCTTTGGTATTGCAAATGTATTACCATGTTATATTGAATTTGAAGCGTGCATTCTTAAGATATAGCCTAATTACTGAACACCATTAATTACATAAATTATTAATTAATATTCATGAAATGTTTACCAAAACCTAATCTCTTCTTGCCGTTACCTTACCGAATACGTTCCTCAAATGTCATTTGAGTTGAACGTCATTTTTTACAAAATGGTGATACAGACACACCAACAGACAGACACACACACACAGAGACATACATACATACATACATACATACATACATACAGACAGACAGACAGACAGACAGACAGACACACACACACACACATAGACTTTTCAACCCCAATACAATACCTTCCTTACGAAAAGTAAAAATAAACTATACAAATTAATCATTAAAACTACTTTGTCAACAGTCTTTATAGGATACGAGTGCTTTGTTTTGGTTGATGTATGTGCAAAATTATAAAGAATTTGAAGTTTTCGTTCTTAAGATATAGCTTAGTTACTGAAGATCATTAATTATTCAAATGACTAAAATCAGTAATTATTCAAATTACTCATTAACACTTCAAACCCTACCAAGGCAAATTACTCATCAAAACTATAAAGATTATCGGACCTATAGACTTTATTATGTTTAATGTAAATACCAAATTATATCGAATTTATATTCTTAAGATATGGCCTATAATTACGTGAAATTATGTTATGTAAGTGACTAATTAATATTCATTGGATGTCACCAAAACATTAATTTCTTGTAGCATTTTCGTGTTTTCTCAAAGAATATATTACTGAGAGCTTTGTGTATACGATAAGTTAGAATTTCGCTGACGATCGCATTTCAAGTTAATTATCACCGACGATCGCAACTTCACCGTTTACTATAATCCAATCGTACAGAAGATATTGTCGTGGAAATACACAGCTGTCAACGCCAGTATTCAGACCAAAAGGATCAGACTTCGTCGTTTGTATACAAAAGTGCGGCCCTACAAGCATTTAGAATGAGTCCAAACGTTCCTTAGTCCTGTTGAACTTTCACCGAACGGGTTCAGTGATAAGAGCTTAGTTGGATGACTTCATATGAGGGAATTTCTACAGCACTCATCAGTTGCCGGCGTCCTCAAGGGCATCCCTTAATGCAAGAGGACATGCAAACAGAGAAAGACCATGTTGCCACAACCTGGTTGGGCAATCCCAGTCACATATTAAACCTTTGTACAATAGCCAAGTAATCACAGGGGGACGTGGGGTTTTCCCAAATACATAATCTCAATCTAAGTCAATTTTATGACATCTCTCCCTTTCTTGTCTTTTCGGTCCCCCGAAAAATCCATCACATCACATAACCTCATCCAACAGGTCAGGCAATAAAACAAACCTCTCATATAATGTGAGATGCCCTGCCGTCACAGTCTTACCGACAAAATAACACGTAATGCGTCTTGTAGCCTAACCCAAGTCTGTCACTAAAAGGCGGCCGTTGGTACCAGTTGGTTGCTTTCGATTAGAATCAACTCAGTCACAGAGCAAATCAACGCTCATATTGTTGTATCACTATGCCAATCAAGGTATTAGAAAACCAGATTTAAACTGAATGCCTCCCGTAAGGGAATCGCTAATTTTACAAATAACTCATTAAATTTTTTTTTAAATGGTAACAGGCTTTGTTTTTAGACAAGCGTGCTTTCTTAAGTTAATGCATGTAAGAGTGTATGATACTACTTAATTACTGAATATCGTTCATTATTCAAAATAATCATTAAAGGTAAAAGTTGTAGCAACAAACTTCATAAGACAGGTCACTGGTGTATTATCATGGTTGATATATGTATCATATTATACGAAATTTGAAGCTTGAATTTTAAAGATACAACCTAGTTACCTAAAATCATTAATTATGTAAATTTTTCATTAAAACTGTAAGCTATATCAAAAGTTTTATAGGACATATCCGCTTTGTTATGGTTAACGTATGTACTAAATTGTATTGAAATTGAAGTATGCAGTCTTAAGATATAGCCTAATTACCGAAAATCATTAATTATGCAAATTATTCATTAACACTGTAAGGTACATCAACTAACTTTATAGGACATACACAATGTGTTATGGTTAATGTATGTACTGAATTATATTGAAATTGAAGTATGCAGTCGTAAGATATAGCCTAATTACCAAGAATCATTAATTATGCAAATTATTCATTAACATTGAAAATTACATCAACAAGCTTTACAGGACATATGCGATTGTTAAGGTTAACGTGTGTACTGAATTATATTGAAATTGAAGTATGTATTCTTAAGATATAGCCTAATTACCGAAAATCATTAATTATGCAAATTATTCATTAACAGTGAAAGGTACATGTACATCAACAAACTTGACATGACATATGTGTTTTCTTATGGTTAAAGTATGTTCTAAATTATGTTGAATTTGAAGTATGCATTCTTAAGATATAGCCTAATTACCAAAATTAATTAATTATACAAATTATTCATTAACGCTGTAAGGTACATCAACACATTTTATAGGACAAATGTATGTTGCTATGTTTAACGAATATACTGAATTATATTGAAATTGAAGTATGCAGTCTTAAGATATTGCATAATTATTGATTTCATTAATATGCAAATTTCTCTAATTAAACATTAACAGATCTGGCTCAAAACCTAATCAGGTCTAGCCATTACCCTAAGTATTATATATTCCAAATTTCATTACAATTGAGCCAATCAATTTTTAGAAAATGATGACACGGACAGACAGACAGACAGACAGACAGACAGACAGACAGACAGACAGACAGACACACACACCTTCCCCTTTTAATACCTCCCGTACCCTTAAGGGAGGTAATAAGTTTTGGTAGCGAGCCACTAGCATACAACAAACCACTAAATAAAATTAAATCACCAAGCGAGATTTATCGTGACATCAGCAAATATTTCTGGTCCATGGTCTCTAGGAGCTAACATGCATGATTATTTTTTAAAAGTCACATCGTCGTTAACCACAATTATTTCGCAGTGTCGACGGAAGAAATAACAGCTCTAGTTTGCGAGAATGTTAAGTCGCAGTGATGTACATCTATCGCAGCTACCAACAACAAAAAGAAAACTATGCACTAGCTCATAAATCTGTTCTTGCAATGTCTACCATTTATAACAATATCTGGTGACTTTACCAAAATGCTCCCTCCGACCAGGTATATTTTTAATTAGTTATTACCAGTTAATTAACATAACATTGCGTAATAACCCATGGCTCCTTAAAACAACGAGTAACACAACTCGGAAACACAGCAAAAATGTAAACATTATATTTTCCAAACTCAACAGGAAAACTACTACTCTCTTCAAAAAGCTGCTTCAACTATTCGTTGGGTCTATCAAAAAGGTACTTCCAACTGCATCGTCGGTCAACCAACTAACTCCAATTTCAATATCATCATGATTCACAAGGTTAAATTAGGGTCACAGAAGAATAATCTACTTCTGAGTCAGATTTAATACTAGCCGGCCTGAGCTCATGCCTAATAAAACGAGCGATCTATCTATCGAAAGAGCTCCGCTTTTTTGTACATAGTCGAAATTTGCAAATTTAGTTGAATGCCAGTGATGATAAAATATAATTAAGGATAACAAAATGCTAATTTTGCAATGAGATATGAGATAAATAAAACAATATAAATCCTGCATTATATTCAATGTATAATTAATATCATATAATATGAATCCTAAACGAAATCTCTGTAACATGTTAGCCAGTTTGGCCAAGTACTAGGATCACCATTTTATGAAGTTTTTCTTAATATAATGTTATTAATCGACTGCCGTGAGGTTCCATTCCTTCGGCTGTAACCTCGACATAGCAAGCACTGATCTTCTGTGTAATGGCCATTGTTGAGAGTTTTGACAAAGTAACTGTGTCGTTGTCATTCGTTATTTAGAGTGTGTAAACTAAATACTGGTCCAGGGATCATGTCATCCATGTGTGATGTGTACAAATCGTCCAGAATCTGTCAATTTGAACCCAATATCTGCCCTTACATATAGGTTGTCGGTGGGCCGGTGTAATCACAATACCAGTGACTATTACTACCGACACCAGTCACAACACTATCCCTGCACGCGACTTCCGTATCAACCAAACTGAACCCAGGATTACAACTTTTCGCCATGATTTTACGGATTCACACAAAGTGTGGACAGTTGCACGGGATACCCAAGAATCCGAACACTTGGAAGCCAGGACACTCCGACTGAGAGACTAGTGGTTATACAGCCTGTTACAGGGAGGGGTCTTCATATAATACGTACTTAACCCAGCCTGCACCCTGAATGTTGGGCTTCCTGGACCACCCGGTGGTGGCAGTCCCAGACGAAGCGGTATGAATGCTTGTTAGAAATTTCACGAAAAAGGTGTGTTTTTCGTCGGCCATCTAGGTCCGTGGAATTGTAAAAACGTGGTACTTTTTCAGATTACCCTCCGAGAATAGGAGAATAGTGTACGTGAGTGTGTGGATTAGGTGTCCTTGAAGGTAACATCTCCCGGATTTCGGAAATATGGGGGTGTTTTTTTTCCAGACAGCGATTTTCTCCTAGATCCACTAAAAGGGCGGCGTTTTTCAATGAAATATTCTGGGGGAAAGGGGTCCATTTGAAAATTCGCTAACAAGCATTTGTACCCATCCATGCTAGGTTTGGTAAATGTGGTAGTAGTAGATGCTATATACGCACTGTGAGTAGTATATCGAGGAACGTGTGGATGCTACATGATTGCAGTAGTATAGCGAGAAATTGGGCTTACAAATTAAAGTCTTCCCGACGTACAAACCATTGTTCTGTACTATATTATTACTGTAGTTCGACATTATTACTGTAAAAGTATGTACTTGCCTAGCATTCTGCCTTATGGAATTTAGAAATTACCCGACACCATAACTTACTCAGCAACATATTTCGACTGGGACACTCTCGACATATTTACTGGGTAAATGGCGAATAAAATAAATTCTCCTGGTGATGAATAAGTAGCACGCATGGGGCTCGACTGTCACACTATCACTGAGTTCCTTGTACTATAATTTAGTTTAGGTAAAGCGCTATGAAGAAGAAGAAGACGTATGAGAAAGTATTCGATAATGTAGATGCGGTATTATAACAACCTATAATGTAAAAAGATTTTTTTTTAAACGAGTTGTCAGTAACTACTGATGCTTTAAAGGAATGTAAGTAGTAAAATAAAAGTAACTTGAAAACAACAATTATGCCAAAAAGTAATTAGACCGTTTTTAATTACATGCTTAAAACAGACAAGTGAAAGTGGCAATGATGTTCAAATGCTTACCTGTACTTTGAACATCCAAACACAGCCCAACAGGACTCTATGTACCTCTGGGTATATCTGACAGAAGTATATGTTGTAACCAATGTCGATCGGGAAATGCTGATAGGGCACCTGTTAGGCCTGTTTAAAAAATGTGCAGTAAAATGCTTTGTTTTCTGGATAAACTGTCAGGTGAAATTGTGTTTCAAGTATACATTACTAAACTGTACTGACCCAGTATAGGTACTTACAATATTGAAACTAATGGTATTCCACCAGACGGAAGTCGTATGGAAAGGAGGAAGATGGTTGATATCTTCCGATCCTAACCAAAACCGCGCGCAATGTACAACCAGCATTTGTAATAACGCCGATATCTGTTATAAAAATCACGTTTTTCATGTAGTAAAACCGACATTTGTAATAATTGGCAAAATTTGTAATAATTTCTATGAACGACAAATGTAATAAAAATTGCCAATATTTGTAATAAATTTTAGAAAAAAGATGTAATAAAATTGCCGAAATTTGTAATTAAAAAAAAGGTCCTTCCTTCGACATGAAAAAATGGGTTATCTAAATAAGGAAATCCAAGAATGCAAAATCGTCACGTCACGATTTAACAAGTATTAATTGAATTGATGAATATACTAATTAATTGAACAATTAACCAGGTTATTAATATTTCAATCAATCCGCATACTGCTGGGTACAGGTACTAGTAAGTAAGTAAGTAGATAAGTAGACTTATTATTGACTGACTGACTGACTGACTGACTGATTGATTGATTGATTGATTGATTTACTGACTGACTGACCGACTGCCCGCCTGCCTGATTGACTGATTGACTGACTAATTGATTGACTGACTGACTGACTGACTGATCGATCGATCGATCGATCGATTGATTGATTGATGAGACTCATCAAAGAGCCAAGCCTAAGAATGACAAAATCGATTCTAGGAAAACTGTAATGACGATATTTTATCTCCCTTCCAAGTTAAAGGATGAGTAACTCCATTTCTTTGAAAGCCAGAGAGGAACCTCCTTAACATTTTTTTATTACAAATTTCGGCAGGTTTATTACACATTTTTCTCTGAAATTTATTACAAATATCGGCAATTTTTATTTCAATTGTCGTTCACAAAATTTACTACAAATGTCGGCAATTTTATTACAATTTTCTGTTTATTACAAATATCGGCAATTATTACAAATGTCGGTTGTACAGCGCGAGCGCCTATGCTAGGGCTTTCACATTTCATTACATAATGAGTGAACGTTTATGAATATGATGGTCTAAAACAAATCAAAATGACTTAATTGCGTATGTATTTTAGGCTGGTCGATCTATCAAGCAGTCTTTAGTTTGAACATAAAATAACCTAAAAAAATTCTCGACAACATATTTGAGGACCGGCCAGACTTTTCGGCCGGGGGATGGGGGCGGTGGGTTTAAGAGGGAAGGGGTCACCCTATTTTTGAAATTGGCAGTAGGGGTGCCATCCTGTTGGGAAATATTTGGAGGGAGATTGTGTTTTGGATTATGATGGGAAAAATATCCATTTCTAACCTTGTCTGAACTGTGAGATTCCTGTTTCTTACCTATATTCTTTATTATAATATACCTAGTGATAATGCTGTGCCATGATTCGCTATAATCAGTCACGTGATAGGAAAATAGAATGACTCTTTCCCTAGGGAAATAGTTCCATCAACTTTTACATGGTCACGTGACCACCTCGTGTTCACAGCAGGTCAAAATGGCAGCTTCTGACGATGTCGTCTGCCATCGCGAGTTCACAGCATGAGGTATATTATAAAACACATTGCCTGGCCTATATTCGGGCTAGAGCACCCGTTCATTACCCCCTCGTGACTGTGTAACTCACAGTCCCTCGGGTGTAATATACGGGTGCTATAGCCCTCATGGCCAGGCAATATGTGTTCAATATATATATATATATATATATATATATATATATATATATATATATATATATATATATATATATATATATATATATATATATATATATATACAATGATATACTTGATATTTCGGACACTATATCTTAACAACACAACGACACTACAAATCTACAAATCACCACATATCGGCGGAGTCTAAGGAACGCATAGTAATATCCATGGCCAACTTCTATCATACATAGTAGGAGTGAACACGTAAAGTTGCCTAATATACCATAGTGGTCAATTTACGATATCTAGTAGTTTCTCTAAAAAATGATAAACAACGGTGTGTTAATTTAACCCAAAAAAACACAAGCTGAAAATGATAGGTTCATTTGTATCAACAATAGATATAATCATTACAATGAATAAAACACACTTCTTGCTTATCGTTACAAGTGGGCATGACGAACATTACTTGCCGAAATTTGCTTTCAAAATGTCTAATTACACTTTCATTAATACTGTTATTGCAGAAGAATCTAAATTCTCACTAACGTGTTACTGTAACAATTGCAATTGTTTGACTTACCAGGCTCTAATCCAATGGGGAAGGTCTACACACAGGAAGGACAATAGGAAAACCTTGACACACATTTGCAACATCATGCCCTTGTATCCAAATACTTAATTTGGAAAGTTAGGCCGATTTTCCTTCACTGTGAATTCGTTTTATTTGTACCTGAAATACAATGATAATATACAATGAATTACAATTCAATCTAGTTAGTGCAATTATTATTGTATGCTTACCATATACAATCGTGCGTGCACACACACACACACACACACACACACACACACACACACACACACACACACACACACACACACACACTCTAGGGAGGCCGGCCAGAGAGGCCTTGTGGGTGAAATTGAACAAAATGCATTTTTTGATATGTGTTATCCCAATAAAGGACAACTACCTTCACACATAATATACTTTTTCTTTTTGTATAATTACATTTTGATATCTATGAGAATTTTCACCGCTGTCGATTGTTCACAAAATAAAGAAATTTGCATCTGAAATATGGAGATTTCTTAATTTTTTGTAATTTTTGGAAACAGCCACTTTTGAAAAGTTTCAGTTTTGATGGCAACATGAATTCAAAAATATTTTCCTGAAACTCTAACATATTTTATTTAACTGCAAAGTTATAGGTAAGTCAATATCTCTTTCAGATTTGGCAACAAAGTATCATTTTATGTCATTTTTAACATCATAAAAACTAAATTTGACAGTTTCAACGGTCATTAAAACAATATTTTTTTATGTTCCCCTAGGCTAGGAATTGGGTATTTTAACATTTTCATGAATTTAATCACAATATTTAAATAGGGGACTGTCTCCTGAAAAAATGAGCATTTTTGAAGAAAAAATTACAAAACAAATCCTTAGGTCCAAACTATCCCATAATTTTTATATTATGCAAATTAGGCAACTCAACAAACACATTTTTACCAAAAAGGTAACACGTTTGCGGGTTACCACACACTTAAATTCAAGAAATTTTGTCATACATACAATATTCATTGAAAAATTATAAACTTGAGTACACAATGATTTTAAATTAAATATGACTTTATTGATTCAGATAATTAGGTAGAAAAAGTTCCAAATTTGAAAATTATTTTATAGATGTTTGTAATTTCCTTCCTTTACTTATCATTCAATAGTTAGCCAGTTGACGACTGGAATTCAAAGGAAGGGGTCCTAAATTACCAAAAATATGTTAATGAGGTCAAAGGTCAGTCATTGACATAATTAAATATTCAAAATGGCGTCATGTATACACACACATTTCAATTGAAGTCAAACTTTGAAACTTTGCTCAGAGATATGTTGCCCAGTCCAGAAAATGATAACACCCCTCTCCAAAGTTTAGAAGCTGTCTGGAATATCCATGCCCATCTTAATAATGAATGCCCTGTACGACATCTAGATTGCCATTCTATGTAAGCACTGTCTTGTTGTTTATATCTGGCATAACCTCATCACAAATGCTAATATCCCCGGTAATGTACCTAGACACAAGAGCCAATAGTAAAATACGTAGATTATTCATTGAAATATAGAATCTGACTATTCTTTGTTTTTTCTCTCCAAGGAACTGGTCAGTATCTTCGGCTATAGGAAGGGGTGGTGGATTGGTAGGGTTCATCACGTTTTTGAGATTGGCAGGGGGTAACCATGTTTTGGAAATTGTGGATGTGGTCACTGTGGTGTGGAATGTGATGGCAGAACACATCCATTTCTATATTAATAGCCTTATCTGAAATGTGATATTTGTTATTGTCCCTGTTTCTTACATAAATTCTTTAATATAACCCCCCCCCCCCTCCGTAAGACTTCAAATATAAGTATAATAGCCATATACGTGTACTACCTAGCTGCCATACTAGTTACAGAACACATCATATTCATACCTGGTTGTTTCACATTCAACACTTCACTTATGTTGCACTTTGGGGCAAAAGTGAATTTGAAGTTTCCGCAATGGTAATATCTCAGATAGTTTATAAAAAGAAGTTAATCTAAATGACTGGTGGCAGTTCTTCATTTCAGTATGAAGTGATTAATACACTTTCTATTTTGTCGGACACTACATGTTATTGACACTGCAAATCACCATATCATCAGATTCCAGTTTCTATAATTATATACACAGTCGGTATGAGCACCCAAAGTTCTCTAGCATATCCCAGGGACTTCACTTTATGTTACAGATTCATTATTATATGACGTGGGAAACTCATTTAGAACTTGCAATATAACTTTGATTCCCTTTTCGAGGCTGTGAAATAAGGTTATGAATAACCTAAATCTTGCCTTAATAGAAATAGCCTCCAGATCTAGCTAGGGAGAACACGTACCTAGGACCCCCTCATACATCCCCAGACATCATTAATGCATTCAACCAACAATCAAGTGTACCAACCGTTTTAGTGTTAAAATGGGAATAAACTTTCCCCCTAAGCTAATTTTAGATATTGTCTTTTAAAGATGTGAAATGTTTGCCAAGGTTGTTTAAAAATTACCATTAAATGTGCTGACCTATACTATAATCATATGATGCCATTTAACATTTTAAGAATATATTTCAACCTTAAAAAGACAATACGTACCATCGACTATCAGAAATTATTCGTTATAAGTTACATAGGGCGGGAGTTCAATTCACCCATGCTTACTCGTACTATAGGTTGAAAGTGGGCTCCTTAGCATGCGTAATTAATTTCTTAGAGGGCGCCATCTCGTGAGGCGTGCTCCCCGCAAAGGCTCGGCTTGCTATCGTCCCTATTTGTAAGCCGAGCGGCTAAGCCTCTAGAATTTCGAAGACTTATGTCCCGAACTACTCGCGGCGTCGCTGCTCGGCTTACTAAGCTTAGGGATGATAGTCACAATTGGCAGCGAGACTACCTAAAGGCACATAAAGTTGTTGCTGCATAATTATGGGTCACGACTCTTCGTCGCAGACCAGTCTGTCGAGTCTGTGGTAGCTGGAATGCTAGCTGCAATAATTGTAGCGTTTGGTGTGATTTTGAGAGCTTTTTCGTCTGTTTTGGGCCTCTTTTCGTTCCGACGTTTAATCTGAATCAAACGCTACAATTCCGCTAACGCAAACGCAAATAGACGGAACCAATTCAGATCTGAATCGCAAAGTTGGGCGGATTTTTCTGCTAAATTACGTCTTACCTGGCAAAATATCGGACATTTCCTAACGCCAACATCAATTACGGAGCCTTCAAGACTAAAGAAGTGTTCAGAGTTACCCCAATTCCGTCAAAATCGGCAAATGTAGCAAGGCATGCAGCAGTTTGAAACGGGTAGTACGCTGACCCCTCGCTCACGTTTTCAATGTGGTCTCGTCTATTTACATGCATTAGAGGAATTGTGGCGTTTGATTCGGGTTAAACGTCGGAACGAAAAAAGGCCCAAAAACACGAAAAAGCTCTCAAAAATCACATCAAATGCTACAATTATTGCAGCTACTAGAATGCGTGACATTAAGTGGCCAATTGATATACCGACTTGATTTGTCACATTCGAAACCAATATATGCCGAAATGTGTAATTTTGTTTGTTGGATATCACGTTCACTCATCAAGGATTCACCATATTTTTTTCAAATAATGGTAACAAACTCAAAATCGCTCTCTTTAAATCAAAATCGGGGGTACACAAACTGGACATCCAATATTTCATCTATAATCACAATATCAGCCAATAGCAATCGCACACTCGTGAGACTTGTGTAAATGCACATTCAAATTTGGTCAATAGGTTTTTTCGGTATCACTGTGACGTGGCCCGGTGTTGCATTCAGTTGAGCGGCAAGAGCGCCACACTCAAAGGAGGGCGCAAGTCAAAAGTTTTACCATTGGTGACTGTCGCTAAATTTCTTTCTGAGTGTTCTGTATATACATTGTAGCAGATTACATCATATGCGCACCTAACTGATCCCAATTTGAACAAACAACAATGAGGTTAAAAATCGGGTATAAAAGAGGTTTTTGGCATCACGTGACCATATTCACCACACTCAACGCTGGTCGTCACATATGTCTTTATGGTTCTATAAGCATAGACGAACGATATATGCACACATTTTAGAACGAGAGCCGACGGAAATATATTGTTATGCAAAGACAGAGTGACGTATAAATCGACGTGGCCGACGAAAAGCTCATTAATCTATCGATAATATTTAACGTCGACGAAAGTGGACGTATGCAAATTTTAGAACGTAAACATTTAGAACGAAAGCCGACGAAAACCCATTGTTATGCTAATTATATATACAGTGCAACGGTTAAATCGAAATGACCAACGAAAAGGTCAATAATCAATTGACATATTTGTCTCCAACGAAAGTTGACGTATGGAAATTATCCTGACAAAGACTAAGTACAAATAACGGTATAAGGTCGCGTAACTGAGCTGCTCGATAACCTACTGGGGGGGGGGGGGGGGGGGTCAAGCTTGTCGAATTCGAAGTAAGCTGATAACTTTGTTATACTACTTATAAAGGTTCATAAAATGTCCTGTCCAATCCGTTGAACAAAAACAAAACATCAATACTAGTAGTACTCTCGGTTAAAACAGTTTTTAAAGGCTTCCTTTGAAAGTAGTCAGGGTAGATAACTTATAAATGCAAATCAAAATGAGGAATAATCATTTAATAATTGCCGCAAATATTTCAACATTTTAAGTTGAGGGATAGTACTTTCTAATAATCAAAGCAGTACAATCACAGACGTTAAAGAAGTCTTCAGCGTATATATTAGATACAGATACTTTGGATAGTTAAATTAGAAACGAATGCGACGTTTTGACCAGGAAAATGATTTCATTTTGAGAAGATGGATCGAAATATCGGATTCGTTTCAAAATAGCTGTGTTGTACTGTCACATTGACTCTCTCGGAACAATTAACAATACATTTTCTATTCTAATTATAGTTTTTCGCTTGGCTATTTCAAATGCACCGGTGTGTATTGAGCAGTTCTACCAAAATATAGCTCTATCATATACAAACCAAATAGAAATAATTTTTGGTAAATTTCACCCCGAACATTTCAACTCTTTTGTTTTGATACACTGCATAGTTTCTTTTCTGTTAAAGATGGTTGAACTGGTTGAAAATGACACTTCAATATTTCGACGGACATATCATAACATTAATTTGCATACCAACTTGTACAACGTCAGCTAATGATGTCACACTGTTATCAGGTTGTGAGTTTCTTAAAACGATGATAATACTGTAGTTAATAACGTAGTAGTTTATTCATCTGTGCTTTAGACTGGGGCAAGCATTTTGTAATTATGTTTTCGCAATGCACGCGCTCTTACGAGAAAGTCGTGAGAAGAATGCTCACATTCAGGTGCAAATATTAGGAAATATTCACTCTTGGCCAAAATTATCAAACGCGCTATATATTTGGCTCACGACCAAAATCTCACCAAAATTTGCCCTCACAGGAGAGGAATTGGCATGAGGAAATTGTCACCAGTGAAATGTTACTCAGCTGATTGTTCTTGAGTGCTCCTGGCTAAATTAGTGCTTCTAAAGGTGAACACCCACAAAGTAATTCATTGACAATAGTTAGCGAAAGTCGACTTATGGAAATTAACATGACAAAGAGTAAGTACAAGTAATGGTACGATATGGTTGCGTAACTGTGCTGCTCGACTACGTACTGGGGAGTATCACTTCAGAATCAATTCAGGTGCATTTTAAGATATCGCATGATTGCTGAAAATCCTTAATTATGCAAACGTCATTAAAAATAAGAGCTACAGCATGAAGCTTTTTAGGACATTTGCGCCTTGTTATGGTTTATGTGTGTGTATAAAACTGTAACAGAGGTCTCCCTACCCAGCTAACGGAGTGCTAACTAAAGATCGATAGAAAGGATTGCTACAAAATAAATCAGGCAGGTACAAATTTACCGGTGATTTATAAAAGAAATATCGATAGAGTCTGAATTGATACTGTTTCAAATGTAATAACTTTTTCTAACCGATAATGTAGAAAAAACTGATGAGATGAACGAGTTATAAAGTTTCGAGAAAGTGGCACCTAGTTATAAGACAATACAATATAATAATGTCAATTTTATTCATCTTTCTAATAAAATTCCAAGCAACGTGTAATAATACATACATTTGAATAATACAACAAGAATCTGAAATAAAAATACTCCGGCGCATATTATTTATGGCACGAAAACACTGACTTCGCAAATAGCTGTGAGTATTTACTCTTTACCTCGATCAAATAGTTATACTTTCTGTGTTTTTGCCAGTTAAAGTCTAAAATCTCTCACCGTGACTGCATAAAACAGACAGGATAATATATTGTCAGGTGTTTTGTACAATCTTTGTAACGACTTGTATACAATGTGATTCCGGCTCAAACAATTGCCAAAATGATAAAGTATCCGATGTCACAGGTGCCTACATGCATGTCACGACTAAAACGAATTGAAGCTTGGACAAATGCCGGAATACCCAGATTTCCTGAATGTTGTTCTTCTAAATATTTAAGGGTCAGTCATATTTATTGTTTTTCTCCCTCCAAAAGTAACCATTGTTTTGCACCCATGTCTAAAACTCAGATCATTGCAAGGAAATTATTAACTTTCGCATCGGAAATAATACTGCATTTACTTCAATTGCAATCTTATTCTACCATCCTGCAACATTTTATCACCACAGATGTTGTTTTAATAGATACCCAGACCACTACAGCGGCAGTTTGGGAATGCGATTGGTTATTGAGTCTTCTTTGTGCTCAGTTGCGCACACTGCACTGAAAACATGTCTAACCAAAGTGGCAACATGGATGAGGAATCGGTATTCATTTTGGAGTTTAATTAGTTGAACTCCATAAATTAAAAACAAGCTACTTGATAATTCAATGTGAAACAACATAGACCAAGTCTGTGTCTGGAACTCAATGTATTGCAAGTGATTTATAAATGAAAATGTGTGAAATATTTGTTATTGTACCGTATGTACGTATAATAACAAATTAAAGTTTTAGCTTTTTGTAATTTCATACATACATACATACATACATACATACACACATACACACATACACACACACACACACACACACACACACACACACACACACACGCTCGCACGCTAAGTGCTAAGGGTAATAAGACATTAATATTACGCTGCGTGTAAACAAATTAACTAAAGGTAAAATATGCCTTTAAAAAGTCTATGTAGATTTTAATCTGTGATCTTAGGTAAATTCTCCTGTTTTCGGAAATTTGATTACTATAATGGGTTTATCAAACACGGCCAAGTTTTTGAGCAATGCTTTGAAATATATCTATTTTGCTTGTCACTAAATTTCTCCCGGACTAGTCGTTTTAATATGTGCGCCAATGGAATGTATTGCCATCCATCCATTTGTCGTCTGGCATCATGACTGCAATGGAATCAGCCTGAACAAAACCGACAGATAGAAAGTTTCAATCTCCGACACGATTTATATTTAACATATGATTCGAAATTTTACCATCGTATGTCAGAGATGTGTAAGGCATTTCATACCAATTACAAATAAAAAGAATTCAAGCTGGAACAGGTACCGGAGTAGTACTGGATGCTAGTGGACAATGAGTTTTGCTGGTTGTCTTTCTCAAAGAATACAAATTTATTTTGTCGGCGTTCTTGTCTTCGATCTTTCCTTCTTCCGTGTCTATATCTTGAGGCCATTCCTTTTTTCATGCATGGAAGTCGTGACCCGTCACTTGCAATTTAAAGAGACTGCTTGAGTGAGTTTACTGAGCTTGCAATACGATCTTCAAGTAAACATCATTTTCTTTCAAAAGTCCTTACTGAGCTGACGAGTTAAAGGGACAATGGCCAACTTGAGACAGCATATCATCAACCTTTTAAGTGTTTACATATAACTCATCGATCTATATCATAAGTATGTTTACTTGTTGCCCTGAAAAGAGCATAAATATGGTATTGGTAGGTTTACGCAAGCTAATTTCTACGAATCTGAGGTCAGTGGCACTTTCGGATGCACCTAAAATGTACCTTATCATATATCTATAATCACGTCCCTATGTATTGCTATGGAGGAATAGCGATGGATAAATCGACACACGTTGCCCAACTTGAAATAACTTCAGGTGCGGGAATTTTGGACTATTTTCTTTCCCGTTGCTATGCGCGATGCTATGCGTGTTGCAAAATTTGTTGGCATCTTGTAAGTAATTGTATGCTGTTATTGCGGAAGCCGAAAACAGTAGTTCCAGAAATTCCTCCCAAAATCGGAAACAGTATTGTATTTGGCGATTGTGGCGAAATTACATAAAATATTGGTAAAGAAGCTTTGGATTCGACCAACGATGTGTATAAATAGTGAAGCCGACGACAGACGGTCCGCTCCATACGATTATGAACAGCTGTAAGCTAACTGTATCAAACGCCTAGATTCTAGAACAAGACGAAGTGTGCGTTTATTTGTTATTAGAATCGGACGACAAATAGTCTGCGACTGAAGTATAGTGTTTCCATTTTGCGATTTTTGACGATTTTAGTGTTACAAAGACCTGTTTCACGCCCGTTTGGGTGATGGTGGTATGCATGCCGCTCATGATGGCAGGTACTCAACCATATACAACGTCATTTTAATTTTCCAAAACATCTGTTGTCAAATTATCATAAATATTATTAAATACCAAACCTTTTTAACTGCTTTGTGTTTCATGTTTTCCGTTTGTTGTGCGTTCATGTGTTTCGCGCGACTCGAATGATGCATATACGTGCAAGGAGCTCGAGATATATATGAACATACCGAAATCAAAATGCCATACCATACATGTGATGACGCCTTGGCATATGTCCACATTTACAATGGACGGCGATTTATTTCCAGTATAATGTCCCTTAATGTCTCTAAAAATGTCAAAATTACTTATTGCAAACATTTTTTAGCACTCCAAACACTACAAAATTAATGTGATTAGGGACAGAGCAAATGGGAATAATACACTTTGAATCGAACAAAGTACAATTACATTTGTAGTCTGTAAGATACACCGTATTTCTCCGTCCTCACCAGCCTGCTCTACCCTTGAAAGGGTTGATCGATGTATGAGGGCGACCCGTCACGCTTATCTTACTGCCTGAGACTGAATATACTTCTCAATTTGTATTTATAGTCAGATGGCTCAGCAACTTTATTGTTACATGCCGGATAAAAGCACCAAATTTGCCATGAATGTTCCTAAGGACATACTTATTAATTTTAGCTTAGGAGCCCTCTGAATATTTGCATAAAGTGATCGCAGTGACTGAAAGTGTATGACCTAGCTTGTGATTCGATATTAATCAGCGCTATCATTTAGATATAGTTATCGATACAAGTTAAACTAGTGTGGCCACGGGTTCAATGAACAAGTTTTCGCCCAAGATTTCAACTAATTATTTTAGTTTACCCCCGAATAAAATCAACTACTGATTAAGAGGTCTTAAGCAATTATTATCTACTGAGTATGTATTCGTTGTAAATGTACTTTGATTAGACTGTGTTGAACACATTAAACTTACTATTTATAATACTAAGCGAGATTTGTCCGAGGACATTTTCCGTTTCAATGAAATAGATTAGGAATTTTTAGGGATGTTAAGTTCAAGATAACGTTTGTGGGATTCATCGCTGTCGATGATACATTGTACCTGCCGACCAAATAGCTGTGAGTATTTACTCTTTACCTCGATCAAATAGTTATAAGTTCTGTTTTTGCCAGTCAATAAGTCGAAAATCTCTCACCATGACTGCAATACACCTTCCTCAAAGAGATTGGTTGGGATATTGCCAGGTGTTTTTATACAATCTTTGTAACGACCTGTATACAATTTGATACGCCAGCTTATACAATTCAAGCATTCGATGTCAGAGGTGCCTAAATCCCTTCATCCTTGTCACTACTAAACGAATTGAAGTCTGGACAAATACCGGAGTACCCGGATTTCCTGAATGTTCTTCTTCTAAATTCTAAAGGTCTGTGAGATTTATCGTTTGTCTCCTCCCAAAAAGAACAATGGTTTTGCTCAACTTAGTTGTCTTTTATCTTTCATCCATGTCTAGAACTCATTGCAAGGGTATTCCTAACTTTCGCGTTGGAAATAAGGAACCCGTCAATTGCATTTTAAAGAGTCTAATTATAAATATAATTTGGAAGAATACTGAGTTTGAAATAAGATCTACTTGTCAGGTAAATATCTTTTTCTGCCAAACATTACAGAGCTGATCAGGAAACAAATTTCCACCTAATACCGAAATACTTCCCCGTCAGGTTATGTTGTATCCAAGGGTAACAGTGATCACTTAAATATACACAAACACATTCCAAGGTCTTAACTTAACTACCTGAAAGTTGTGCTTTTCCTGTTAGGCAATAGGTAAACCAACATGGGGAAATGTTTACTTTTTAGCCAATTCATTCCAGCCATTCCACGTTTGTTATGGGAAATGTAAAACCTAGGGATGATTACCCAACTGATTTTATCAGGCAAGAGTGTGGGAATTGTACACGGGGATACAACACTCATGCAAGCAGTGCTGTCGGCACCTATTATATTCTCCATAATCCTAGTCAGGTTTTAGGAATTGTTTTGATCTCAGATGTATTGCCATTTCATTACACAATGATGCATGCACGTGCAAGGGGCTCGAGATATATATGAACACATCGAAATCAAAATGCCATACCATACATGTGATGACGCCTTGGCATATGTCCAGATTTACAACGGACGACGATTTATTTCCAGTATAATGTCCCTTAATGTCTCTAAAAATGTCAAAGTTGTTTTAATGCAAACACATTTTATCACTTCAAGAGGTATATGATAAAACCTCTGTCGTAAGGCTTACGACATGACCCGTCCACCTAAAGTCGGGCCCTTGCGATCCGCCGCACGACCTCGGCCCGCAAAACATTTATCCAGGCGTAAAGTTTATTATCGAATAATTTATTCAGTTTAGTAGACTGTTTAGTTGTCTAATTCTTCACAATAAACAAAAATATCGCAGAGAAAATGTTCAGTTCTAGTCCATGCCCCTTACAAAGCAGATTCCCATCTAGGAGTGGAACTCCTATGAAGAGAACTCCATTTTGAACTCTTGACTAACTGATTTTTATGCTATACCAACATTGGTAAAGACTTAATTTTGAGCCAACTTTACCCCTTCTAATTAATCAATGTGTACGTCATAGGAAAAACATCACCATTAGAGTAGAGTCACTTTGTGTTAAAAACCTTTACACGGGAAGCGAACTCTCAGTCATACAGTCAGTAATATTCAGTTGATGGCTAGATTTACAGGGTTTAAAAAAGTATGTCGACTGTATACCGGTTTATAAAAACACTTTCTCACAATGTCTTTTAAATGCGATTACCAACGCTACCAACAATTGCATATACTTTTGAAAATTTTTGAAGTTTGATAAATATGAAAATCTTTTCATTTTTTGTACTTCAAATGTCATTTGACAATTTTAAAATTAAAGAGTAACTATTTCATGTAATTATTTCGTAACTTTCTGTGGATTAAATTATTTCTCTGTAAAATGAGTAGTTGAATTCGCCCGGCCTTGTTTCTAGCAGTGGTCACCGCTGGCTGTTGTTACTACTTATGATTATTGCTATGAACAGTTTCTTTTATTTGGGTTACATATTATAGGGTGAAAGTATTGACCTTTAACAGTGAATGGTGACATATCAGGGGATATGTATGTCCAGTTGAGGGTTAATTAGTGGGAAAATGTTAAAGTATTGTAAGATATTCCACAAACTTGAAGTTGTTGCTCCGTAATAACTGGTCTCAACGAAGTTCTTAGATTACTAGTTTTTCGCTTCAGACTGTGGTACCTAGGAATAGGCTGGTAACAGCTTTTTCTGTTCAACGGTCAATAATTGTCATGGTGTGGGATTGAATTGTCTAATCATTCAAGCCAACGACTGTCCCAGCCTGTCAATTTTAATCTCACCTTATGAACCTGTACGTAATGCAAGTACGTCTTTTAAGAAAAACAGTTCAGCAGTCAACGTTCTATACACAGTTGTTCTTTCCTCGCCATAAACTCAACGTCACTGATAGAGATCTCACATTTTACTCTTTCTAGCTTTAACTACTGTAGTATTGAAGTTATAGTCAGCCCACTACTATTAGTATGCTATCAGTGACGACATCGAATTTGATGAAAGCTATACTTTGCCATCTTCAGTTAATGGTCATTCTTTAAATTGTCTAGAATCTGTTCATTTACAAGATCTTACAAATTTCTGTATCACATGACAACCAAGTTTAAAAACCGATAATACAGTAACATTATTCGAACAAATCAATCAGTTATAATTACTCACAGTTTATGTTGATTAATCACTGAAGATCTTTGGTCACCTCGTACTGTCTTCTCCTGTGGTGTGAGTTAGATAAGACGATATTTCAGAGTAGAGATCATTTATGAATAGTTAGGTGAGTCGACTTTTCATAGGAACGCGCTTTTGTGGTGCAGGGTGCACACTATACTTAACACATATATTTCAAATTCAAACACCGCATATTGTACACTTATTCATTTTATGATCATTTCCCAGATTCGACACTCAAACATTCCTTAAAATGTTTATTTGCTAGTCTTTTTGATTTGCTATTGGTGTATGACAGGTTGCTATTCGCTAACAGCATAATGGAATAGTCCGAAATCCAACATCGTCAACAGCTCATAATAGTTCATTCACGTCTTATTACTGAGACGCTGGGGGTGCGTATAAAATCTTTGTCCGACAACAATTCATTTTCTATTATTGACTTTGACTGTCCAAAAAGAAGACACCTACCTAGTTATGGCGGGAACTATCGGCCACTATGGAAAGTTGCATTTAGTTGTTGTGCTGCTCGTTCTCAATATTTTGATTTTGGTTGTGAGAGGAAATCTTGTCTACTTCAAACCAGGAGTCGGCTATTCATACGGGTACAAAGCTACTACAAACTTGCAGAATGCTGGTACCATTGACACTCAGGCCGAGGTGAATACTTTTTAATAACTTATATCATGATTTTAATCATCATTAACTTTTGCACTGTTTGTAGGTTTTTATTCGGAAAACAACACGTCAAAATTACAAGAAACCACGTTTATGATTTGTACGTCTTGCATCTTTCTTATACAGTTTTTTAGTCCCAAGAAGTTCAACGATAACTGTGAAGGTCACGACCACTTTAAGGGTATCAACTTAAACGTAATCAGTAAGTGGTTCAATGTTAGCGTAACGGAAATGTATTTCATTGGTAGAGTCACATAAAGTCAGGGATCTTAACATTTTGAAACAAATCAGCATCGTGGATTTTTTGTTCAAATTAAATATAATTGTTTCCATCATAATGTTCACTTAGGCCTAATAAAAAAATTGTGTGGTTCCGTTCACGCTCAATTTTAGAATAGGTGGGGTAAGTAGATTTTTTTTTTTTAAATTATTTAATGTTTTTTTTTCATATGTGTGTGTCTGGTTTCCACTAGTACTGTTTTCCATATGGTCTGTGTTATTGGTTTCTTCTCATCAGATGTACAACCATTACAGATTAGAAGAACAGTTTTACATTGTTTTTTTTAAAGTTAATGTCAGTTTCCACATCCACTATTTCTTGCAAAACTTCGCGATTTAATTGGGTTTTTTCGAAGACGTAAAAGAAGTTAATCTCGGAGTGAAAAACGAAGGGGGGGGGGGGGTCGGTTAACCGGAACCAAACAATTTGTTTAAGCCTTACTTCTCGTATAACTTAATTTACACAAAACAGCAAAATTATTACTTTAGTCAAACACATTTAAAAATAACGAAGCAACAAAATGACCAAAATTACATCATGCCAATATACCCGAGGAATACAACTTGAATGTTGGATCAATTTCGCGTAATATGTGTGACTTTCTACCGTGACGCCAGGTCACATTCAAAACCAATGGCGCGTTTGTTAACTTCCGTCTTGGAGGTTTAAGTTCAACGAAGGAATCGTGTTGCTCTCATTTAAGTTATCTTACGTACTCGCAAATTAGAACTTTAATCAAACAACTGAAATATATAAATCCAAGTTGTCCCAGAAGTATTCCTTAAAACTGTAACGACAAGGCCACACTACGCATTGTTGCGCTAAACACAGCACTGTGACGAGTGACCTTAAAACACGGATGTAAGTATCCGGGTGCCTGTTTCAACTTGCGTTCGTTCCATATCTTGACTACCAATACTTTCTCAAGCGTCTGTCATAACATGAGGGCACTTCAAAGCAGCGATATTTAAAAGAAACGTGACGTGAGCCATACAAAGTAATGCAATACCAAACTATATTTAAATGTCTGTTTAGTGCACATTCATAGCACGGAATCACTGTGTGGTTGTCTACACCGCACAAGAAGGCTTTGACTAAAGTTCTAGAATGAACAACACGCCCTTCTACACACTACAGGTATCGTAATACTTTGTACAACATTTGAAATGAATAATCCTTATCTATGCTGATTAGTCACCCCCACCAAGTGACACTTTGGGAACACACACACACACACACACACACGCACACACAATCTGACTAAGACATACACATAGCAACTGAAGTGTTGGTGAAAAAATCCACCCGACTTCATTCTATGTCAACATTCTAAAAGCAATGTAACAACATGTAGCATAAATGTTCTCAACATCAAGGAACTCTACTGAACTCTCACCATGGAGGTACCCCATTACCTGGTTACAACACTGTACATCCGCGGCCTTTGCCAACTGTACCACCGCCAGCTCTACCTCCTCACAGGCCTTGAGTTCTCTCTCCAAAAGTCACTTTTCCTGGTGAATAAATTGGTTGTCCTGAAGGTTTACAGTTTCCGTTTGTGTGAAATCGTGTGTATTTTATTTCTATTACCATCATTTTGCCAACAATGTGTGCTAGCCCATGTAAAATGAAGTGTTACTTAGTCTACTGAAATTGTTTGTTACAATTAAAACAAAAAGTGTACGTCCTCAGTTTGATTAACTTGTGTTACGGGATCGCTACATGCCTCAGTAAAATCATGTACAGTGCTTGTGAACGTTCATAGTTCCCATTGATTTTCCTTCAACAGTTTGCTAAAAATGAACATGGTTTCTGTCAATTAGTTGCTGTGTCTGGAATCAAAAACTATAACGTTACCTCGAAATCAAAGCTCTACTTGTCAGCGTAATTTAGTGAATTTTTGGATTGTTTGGGTCACTGAATTTGTTGTCGCCCTAAAGCTTTTACTTTGAGGTAAACTTAAGGTTCTGGTTCGTTATAATCTTATGGTTTCTATATTTATTGTTACACTGGTTAAGTTTTGATTTGGCGGTATACATGTAAGTTTTGGTTTGTTATAAAGTTAGGGTTTCTATATATTTTTTCATCCATAAAGCTTTGATTTTGTGACAAACATTTGTAACAGGTGACATATTCATATTTTCAGTAAACTCAATATTTTAACAACATCGCATGTTCTAGTTTGACTGAAAGGTCAACAGACTGTCTCAAGGATATCGGATTCAGACCACAAGATTCCAAGGGTACTCGAGTACATGAGACGGCAGTTTGCATTTCATAGATAGCTAGGATTCATAGTGATCATTCATCAATGTTTTGAGAATACTTTTTAGGGCATGTTAACACCTCCTGCAGACCTTAATATGAATTGCATTAATCATTTGGCCATTGGCCATGCGTTATGTAAATTTAGACTTTACGGACGTCACAGTACAGAACACTTTTAACTGACAGGCAGGCACTTCACTTCGCAGGGGCACTTGGCTTCGAGGAAAGTCAATGAACGAGGCACTTGCTAGGTGCTTGCCTTGGTTTCCAGTGTAGAATTTTGAACACAAACTGTGTATAGTCGAGCTAATTCCCTAAGATTCAAGTGAGATCCTTGTACATACAGAAGTTGAGTCGGACGTAAGATGTGAGAGTGTTTCGAGTGTAGTTACTTGGTCTGTCAGCTGTGTGCGAAGATCAGAAAGTAACACCGTTAACGTTTTCTTTCGTTTGGAACTTACAGTTTATTATATAATTATGAAAAGTTTTGGTTTTGAAGTAAATATTAAAGCTTTGGTTCGTAATAAATATATTGTTTGTATGGGAAGTTGAGCTGTGTTTTGTTGTGAATTTTTTTGCATTTCTTTGTCATGCTTATTTTTGAAACGTGGATGTTGAGTACACGTTTTACGTGTGTGGCTTCATAAAAAATTCAGTTGCTCCATGTATGTTTTAGTACCTGACTGTGTGTGCCGCTATTGTGTCACTCAGTGGGGATGACTGGTCAGTATTGATAAGGATCTCATATCCAATTACTTCTAATGTTGTCTCCCTCGTAAACAAATGTATGGGTGCCCTGTAAAGTGTATGAGGTATTTCGATTTTGATAGCAATGTTTTATTAGCCTTTAGATTCTTTGTAACGATGCAAGCTATGTCTTCTAATTGGTAAACAACATGTAGATATGCAAATTAGCATGCACATCAGGATACATAATGACGATTTGGAACGTTTTGACTATTTCGAGCATTGCAGCACCAGTGACGTAGAACTATCAGAGTATATATCCGTATTTTCTGTTCAAAGACAATACCCTGGCTTGCATGTAATCATATCAGCCATCGTGCGCATAAACAAATATTTAGGTGTACTTACTTAACGCGTTGATAGGTTATTGCATTTTGGAGTATTTGACTTCAATACTTGGATTTAAAATCTGTTTTAGGTAAACTGAGATAATCGTTATCAAAACGCTTTTTATTTTGACAAAAAGCAATCGTTTAGGCCCCATCTTCTATTATTTTGAAAAGGGTTTTATTATGATGATAGCCATTGTATTGGTAACTATTGTTTGAAATAGAGAGTGAATCGGTGTAGAACACAATAAATAAATACCATTATTGAGTGTTTTGTACAATTTGCACCACGCCTGTCTTATATCTTATGATACTGGCAGCGGCGTGTCCCTTTTCATTTAATAGTATTTGAGAAAAACATGTGTGTCATGATAGTGAGCGTTTCTCACGAAAACAAATAATCACAACAGAGGGAGGTACTTTAGTACTCGCCATCATATTTCTGAAGCTAATTAAGACAGAAGTGATGTCTTTTGATTGTTCACTATAAAGACAATCAATTACAACCAAACCATATAGACTATATAGTTTTAATTAGGCGACACAGGTTTCCTTTACGTCGATCACACACTGTTTTGTTACGAGTATATTACGCAAAGAAAATACTGATATCGCGCAAGTATATAAAATGATATATTTTATCTCACTGTGAATACAAATCAACATCACTGTCGGATGAAGATCAAACACAAAACTGTTAATATTTGTATTCACAGTGAGATAAAATGTAACTGTTTAGTACAAGAGACAAGGGGAGGGTAACATTTTATGCCACAGCCAGGGCTCCCCAACCCCTGTAATTATGAAGGCTCCCTTGCGATATGAAAATATTAATAGTTATTATTAACACATGACTAGATGTCGCGAATGTTATCACCAGTATCTAGCCTGTGGGCATTTGTCACGTAATTTCTTCTGGGCGGTCACCTAAGCGTGCAAGTAATAATTTTGGATAACCTAATACTTGGGCTCTGGTATTTAAACCACCGTCTGAAATCTTGCAGCGTGACTGATGTGTGCCTTCTTGAACAAGATAGACAGTATCATCATTATTATTATGTTTTATACCGTCTTCGTCACTTGTTGACAACATATGATTTAGGCGTGATTTATTGCCGAGAATGGTGCGACACTGCTACCAAAGGTTCCACATTAAATTCAGTACAACCTATTCACGGGACAAATAAATTGCCAAGCTGGAACTGCGACCTATGGACGTCGATTGCTTCTGTAAGTTAGAGAACAAACAATTCAATGTTTGCCTCTGAGAAAGAAAATCAATTTATTTTATCGGCATTATCCTTTTCGACCCCTCCTTCTGTGTCTAGATCTCAAGGTTATTTCCTTCTTCCGCGTTTCGCAATTAAGGAGGCTGAGAAAATAAAATCTAACTTGAAAAATACGCTCTAAAAGTGTTCTCTTGTTTGTCAATAGTTTACGTCCTTTCATATCTGATCACTGAGCTGTCTTCCACCAAAAAAACTTAGTGCTTCACCATCGGTCAGTGTGCAGAAATCAAGATAGTGTAAGATTTACTCTTTCGTGTACTACCTTTATTCATGACTAGACTTTCGTATAAATGGCGAGGAGTGTGCACTTTATGAAACGAAGTCTCCTCATCTGCGTCGCCAGCAAAGCTTGGTTGCCAACAAACACCAAAATGAAGCTCTTTTTCATCCCTATTGTTTTATCAATGATACACACTATTGCATGATGGGTCTTAGCATATATGAATATTCATTAGATGTACACTGAATCTTCACGACTCCTAAGATATTCCTGCACATAAAGTCATGAATTTTCAGACTGTATCTAATAAATATTCATATCTGGTAAGACCCACAGAAAGAACAATAGAGATGAAAAATGTTTCACTTTGGTGTTTCTTGGCAACCGAGCGAAAATTATGTGATGTGAAATCATGAAATGACTGCAGAACCCAAAGTTTATGAAAATACCTATATTTCCTGGAGTGGTGTTCTCCTTTCACGTATTAGGTTGGAAACGAAAATGGAATTCGCTCCATCATCTTTGATCAACATCTTCAAGGCATTATCTTGTTAACTGTCTATCAAACAAATGTATCCGAAATTTCTCGGATGCGATCAACATTTTGCTTGCAGGTACTAGTCCCGGGCCATTAACTATGTGCCTGTGAGCAATCGTGTCTATACTCCCATTATTGGAGCCCCTGTATTGTCAGCTATTGTCTAAAGTCGATTGAAACGCATGTGCTCGAACAAAAAAAAAGGCAAAGAGTATTGTCTTGTCAGGTGTACCGTTTTCGTCATGGTACTTTCACATATAGGACTCAAGAATTGACCTATTGCCAACAATGCGTGTATCAGAGGTGTCTCCGTCACTCACGCCTTTCAATCTAATCCAGAAATAGAACAAATACAAACAGTGGTAAGTACCCTGGTTGTCTACTTCGCATATCCAGAGAACAATAAATGTCATTGTAACCAAGAGACAATGTATTTCATCGGTTTTGTTCTTTTCGAATTTTCCTTCTTCCGTCTACATATCTCAAGGCCATTTCCTTCTTCCGTGTATGAACTAAGGAACTTAAAATCGCAATTTAAGGAGACTTCTCAATGCGTTTAAGAAAATACACAGCGAGATTAAAACAGCAGTTACTTTCCCTACTTCTGAATTCAAAAAAATAAAACCTTCAAAAAATACGCGCGCGAACGCATGTATCGCCTTTCATCATAAGACTTATGGCTGAACAGTAGAAAAAAGCCGAAGTCTGCCAACGAAGTATGACACCGTCACGCCAGTCGATATATAGTCAATAAGAGTACAAGGCGTACTGTATGGGATATTATACAACTTGTAACAGTAACACTGTATCGTCGATACATAGCGGATATGTATGCAACGACTAAACGCGGACGACACTAATGTAATATCAATGATGTATTTAAAGTTATACAACTAAAAACAAACAAGAACAAATAATTCAGGAACACAACAGAACTCACTAAATGACATCAGCACACCATATTCTTAATAAAGACAGAAGTCTGAGCAACCCATAAAATGAATATCAAATGTTAATCGATTACTTCGGGTATGGGTGTTTTCACCAGGAACACTCGTTTTTTTTCTTGCATCTAAGTTATGTCATTTCTCAGGTACGTTGTATTCGACAAATAGCTGAAGTGAGAATTGAGAGGTACATTTAATACACATGCATTTCGATGGTAGCCGGGATGCTCTATACGATATGCACGCACTCGGTTAAACCTTAAAGACGGATTGCTACTACAACTTATATTCACACTTCATTACAGGTTTGTAAGCCAACGTAGCCTTTTGTGGGAAATCCTATAGTACTACGACATGGTCGTAGGTTCCAAATTCTACTTAGTCGACTTCCATTGTTTCTGTTTGCTATCCCTCAGGTAACGATTTACTCTCTCGAAGACGTGCAAAATGGACAACATTGCCGTATGGAAGTCGAAGATGCTACTTTCCAATTATCACATCAAACACAAGGTAAATGCGATTGTGACATCACATATTCACCAGTCCTTTAATTGCACAATCGATAATGTCACGCTATCATTAATGTGGTGTTAGAAAATTTATATGAACAAAGTGAAGTAATTTTATATTAGGCTTTTTGAAAATGCTAACATCACGAAATGAGACATGATTTTTTGTTATAATTACTATTCAGGAGGCATACTTGGTCAGTTTCTAGGAGAAGACAAGTTTTCAAAGTGGTAAGTGCACACGTATATATCAAACTCGACAATATGTATATGAACATTCATTGCCAACATCGTGATAAACAATACACATTTGTCATTGTCCAAGTTTGATTGAGGTTTAGTTTAACAAAATGCCAAACTTAACCTCTAAATGACCTTCATTGTCTAAGTAGCGTTCTACAATGATCACAATACAACCCAATTTAGCCACGTCTTTTACAAGACGCAGATTTTGTATTTTAAAAAAATGATTAACGGTTTCAGAACTTAGTCTTAGACTAGTTTTTATTGTTCGTTCTTTTGGCTATCATGTCAAAATGAATAGTAATATTGACTGTCTATGCATGGTGGGGTATTTTATACTAAAGAAATTTCTTACAATGTCACACATTAAATAAATTTGATGATTGGGGCATTTGTTATGAGGCTATATCAAAAGTCAATATTTTCGGTATCGTGTATGTAATTTGAGCTGTACAAAAGCTAGAACACTTCATTTGAAGACCTGTGTTTTTAATACCCTGATAGCACTGTCTGGTATTGTCGTTGTTACTTCAACAAACAAATGCAGCCGCTTTCAATACCTGACTACAGCCTCTAGACAAAAATTCACATAAACCTGTTTAAGATAAATCGTAACACCATCCACCTCCAGCCAGCACTTTGTAATAGGTTTGGTCTGATCGAGATAATTATAAAATCTATCTAATATCCATATTTGAGGATTTCGGCTACCCAATTCAATGTTCTATACTCAGTCTTACATGGCTGGTGTATTTGTAACTTACAGCAGTAGTCTGAGACAAATACGATATAGACATTCAACACTAGTCATATCGAGTCAGGCATGACGTTCTATAACACAACAGCCAACCGTTACCGTGGTAACAATTGTGTTCACGACACACTACAGGAAAACAAACCAGCAAATAGAGGTACATATTAACTTTCAAACTGGAACTAAATACAGTTTATATTGTTACGGATCCGGAATATAATACATAATTTCAAAAAGTGCATTTTTGTGCAAACGTTTAGGCACCTTTCACCACGACTGCCTTCAGTTATTTATTGCTAACAACCTACATTTACCTTTGACATATGAAACCGCCCTTTCAATCAATTCTTGAAACGACCTAAATACTACACTGTAATCTGATAAATATGTTTGTAGTACGTCTATAAAATGTCACCGTTAACAAAAGTGTCTATACATTGTAAACAGTAAGTACGTTACGGTAGTTCCGGGTAACAACTAGATCAGCCTTGAGGAAAGTATACTGGCCGAAGTAAGCTTACTTCGAAGCCGCGTAAAATGACAGAAAACAAAAGAATTTAGAATGATATCCGGAATACTGTCACTGCACTTGATTTCAACTGCAACTATTCAAAGGCCACAAGCTGACTTTATACGTTCTTTGGGTGATTTTTGTTGTGCGTATTTAAATTATACTCACAGTATTCTATTTAATGAAGCTTATTTAACAATAACTTACACCAGGCTGAACTCAAGCCTGGTATTAACCTATAACCTATGCACGATCCGATGGCGTGGTTTGTTATACATCTAAAACATGCATACAGGAAACCCCTACAATACAAACATATGTTCTACCAGTGCCAGAATACAATCGTAATAGCAAAAAATACATCAATCACCATTGTACTAGAATAGTTTACGAAGTTCTTCACTCGTCGAGTAAAAAGCTTATAAACCCAGCTTCAAGTTGTGCCACTTTAAATAATAGGCCTCAAGAGTCTGACAGTTACATTATCAACCGATCATCTACATCTTCTCCATGTGATCAATATCAATACATCTTTCTAAGGTTGTCTTTCGTGGTGTCCCGACATGGAGAAATTCAATCGGTATTCTATGAAGAGGACGAAACGGAAGAGATCATTCTGCTAAAGAAATTGCTCCTTGGAACTTTGTCAGCGAAACTGCATGCCACAGAGGGCGCCCTTTCAAAAGGAGCACCCTGGTCGTACAAAGTAAATGAAACAGGCCATGAAGGTAAGATGTTACATGTATATACAACACGAAATAGCTTATTTTTGTTGTTGTTGTTGTTGTTGTTTTGTTGTTGTTGTTGTTGTTGTTGTTGTTGTTTGATTAGTTTTCCTCAAATTGCTTTGCCTTTTTTTCAAGGTGAAAATTTTGTCACAAGCCTTAAACAGATAGGACAAAATTAGAAGCATTATGTATGTTTACGTTAGATGTAAGAAATATCACTGTACAGCAGTATATACACTCTAATCTGTGTTCGAAAGATATTCAACCCCAACTTTAATGTACATTAGTAATGTTGAGTTACGTTTTTCATTTTCAAGGGAATATGGTGATCTGGGGAAGATGACATTTACTGTGCCATAATGTTTTGTTTGAAATTAAAAAATAACCATAATGGTAAAGAGTTCTGGCATTAACAATTGCACATAAATCATTTCTTGCAAACATATGTACTAACACGTCACCATCACAGCACAATTATCATATGTGTACAAAGGAATATTCAACTACAGTATCTTTGGTTTACAAGTCTTACGGGTAATTATATATATATATATATATATATATATATATATATATATATATAATTTTTCTGGTTACAGGACAACATGAGTCAACTTATCGTGTTCAGCAGAAGGACCATGGGCTAATTTTCCAGAAGATGAAACATGGTCACATAGTACCACATGCAGATGCGTCCCACACTAAGGTAATGATATGTTGACAAAGATTCAAAAATTATCCCATTATGATACATCTAAGGCCATGACTTTAAAGACCCAGATCGGATTAGGAGTAAAGTTGAAAAAACAGTTGTTTGACGAAGTTTAATAAAGCTGCATGAAAACCTTGCACACCACAAATTATATATAATCCGCACGCCTCCATTGATAAGATAACGTTTAATATATTACCATATATAATACGAGCAACTCTGGCCCACAGACTAGTACAGCGCCATCAACATGTGTTAGCAAGATATCTAAAAATGATTACACTAGTACAGCGCCACCAACGGATGTTAGCAAGATAGATTAATCAAATCTTGAATATTTAATTAAATCGTCAATAGAGTATTGAGTAATTTAATTAAATGTCAATTTTTTTAATTAATCGTCATAAGAACAAGTCGTCGAGAGATCAAATCGGCTATTTTTTTTCATTTATAAGAACAAATTGTGGATGGAATTAACAGTATGTTAATTAAATCATAAATTTAGATTTAATCGACACTTCAATTTATTTATTTTTTAAAAAACAATATGTGAATGAAGAACCCCCAATGCAGCATTTAAACAGAGACTAATTCCCGATACCCGAAATAGAAATGTACCACTGTGCGGCATAAAAACAGCAATCATTCGCAATCGAATTCATGGGATTCATGACGTTTGCATGCTCCACGCGCTTTTTTCATTACAATGTACGATGCTACCCTTGGACCTTGGTAGTCTACATCAACAGTGAATGAAGGGGGTGGAAACAATTTCCTCGTGCTTATTACGATAAAGAGTATTACTACTTACCTGTGTGATATGAGGAGTTAACGATCCACCAACATCGGCCGCTGACAGAACTTGCTGCAACACTGTACAATCTGATCGCCAGTGTCCCTCTTTGCCACACAAGTAACACACATCACGGGACTCATCTCGGTCAATTGTTTTGTTCTGGTTACCCGACCCCACCTAGTTTTTCATGCCAACCCCGAAGTTAACTCTTTTTTACGTATTCAAGAAAAAAATAATAAAATCACGAAAATTGTGAAGTCTCGCAAAAAGATAGTGGATGCGAAAACTGACATAGACTAAAATCGCACTATAAAACTGTTCTTCCAATCTGTAATGGCTGTACATCTGATGGGAAGCAATAATACAGAGGCCATATGGAGAACAACGGAAAACATAACTACCTGAACTAGACACTCGCAGATGAAAAACAAATATATATATATATATATATAAATAAAGTAAAAAATCTACCTACCCACCAGTTTCAAAATTGAGTTTAACCGGAACCACACAAATGTTTTTGTTAGTGTTGCCACTGCACTGGGCGCCAGGTTAGTCAGAGTCTCATGAGCCATAGTAACGCCAGGGAATCGTCGTATTGTTCTGGCGTTTGTCGTTCTCCTCTCTCTCTCTGTTCTCCATTCACTCGTGGCCTTGTCCATGCAATCCATTACCTGCTCTTTACCTGGCTTCGAATCTCGTTGATGTTTTCCTCTGCTCGTTCGTTTATCTCTTTTCTGAAATCTTGTAACTTCGCGTCCGTCGATGTCGTTGAACAATCAATACTACCCTCTACCAGCTCTGCAACTTGCACCGTGACCCGGTCTGAGTGCGATCGACGTTATTATCTGACAAGTTGGAAAATGGAAAAAACAACGGTTGTACTACAATATAGATGTTGGCCTCTTGCCGTGTCTGTGCAGACGTGTGTCATGAGCCTGCAATGGCGCCACTTCTCATAGTCACGCTATTAACCGCCTTTAACGAAGTGGCCAATCAAAACACTGCTCCTAAACTTGTAACCAATCAATGGTCATGAGAATCCCGCCACAAGAGATTACAAGAGATTACATCAACATCCCTTTGGCGTCACCTTGCTACTTATTTTACTCCATTTGTATCCAAAATAACAAAAGCCTCAAGACAAACAACATTTTCACGCGAGAAAATGTTATTGCTCATCTAGTATGATGTAAGGCTGGGGTTAGGATATACGGCAGGGGGCATGGGGAGAAAATGGAGGGGCATGAAAAAATGGAGGGTTCTAAGGGGGGCATGAACATTCTGATGGTCTGAAAAGGGGGTGGCTCGAAATATTTTGCTCATGATTTGAACCAAAGGAAACCTCAAGCCTGGAGCGGTCGTTTCTTACCGAGTAAATTAAATCTTTTCTCGCTGCTTTGCGGGTGGGTATTAATACACATTAAAATATGTGTAGCCTGGAGGGGGCTACGAAAATGTTTGGGTTCATTTAGGGTGGGGCATTACATTTTTTGAGAACGCGAAGGGGGGGGGGGGCTGCGAATTTTTGCCGTAAGTTCTGACCCCCCCCCCCCCCCCCGGCTAAAACACTGTCATTACAGCTACCAAGAATTGGTGTAATTGATGGTGGTCTATTACGGTGTGATATTGAATAGTTTATGATGAATTTTGAAATCGTATCATTTCGATCAGCACAGGTCCACGATAATTAACAAATACAACCATCGGAATCTTAAAAAATCCAGTTTACACAACTTAATATGACAGAACCCCACAACCTCATAATGGATTGTATAGACAAGTAACTTATACTTGTCTGTAATTGTAGGGCATACAGAAGTTATCATCGCTCGTGAAAATACTGCAGCAGAATAAAGCTAATCACGAGTGAAAATATCTTCGAATTCTGTCTGTATGCCCTGCCATCCATTGTGAGGCCATGGGGTTTTGTCAATATTACATATGTACACCAAACGTAATAATTTAGAAAACTGAGGATGAACGTCATTGCATACTTCCATGGGTCACCCATCCTCATGATCAGCTGGCAACCTTTTGACACTGGGCCTATTGTTATGCAGATATACGTTTATGCTGTAAAAAGTGAGTTCGTTGATGTGTGTATAAATTGCAAGAGAATAACGAGCATATTTCTGATGTAGTAACCCGCTTAAATCCTTCGAGGTACACTTCTCAGTTGTCTAGAACTAACAGTTTCATTATTGTATCCTTTATTTTCTGATCAATATCAATAGCGGTGGCGTTCGCGCCCAGAGTTCGCGTCCGGTCCGGAGGCAGACACAAATCTGTGTAAGCTGCAGACGACAGTTGGTTTTGCATTAGGATCTATTTTATCTAAATGCCTCTCATTTGCATACCCAAGAGTGAAATATCGGTTTCATTTCTGACTGTACATAAATAGTACACAGTGGTACATATGTAATAATAGTACACATTTGTAAAAGATTGATATATATTTAGATTATTTCTTTCCTTGAACTCATCTTTTAGTATGCAACTTGTCATTTTCTGTCGTCTGACAAGACAACATTTATGTTTTTCCCAACAGGACATTCTGTACGATCACTTGCTTCAGGTTCCTCACACCATATCGGTCAAAGAGCATTTCACAGCCCCACGGAATGCTCCAGATGAGTAAGTGATGCACGATAATTTTTACGAGTCAATTATGCATGTTTCGTTGTTATATTTGTGGTACTTTTTTAATCGGTCTACATTTATCGTCCGTTCCCCCTCCGGAAAATTCAATGCTTACTAAGTTAGTTCTAATGCTTGCTATTCTTATAGGTTTGACTCACATGCTGGTCTCCCAGGGGATAACGTGAAGCACCGTGAACAGCCAGCAGACGACGACTTTGGTAATGAACTTAAATAGGATATCATAAAATATCCCATTGAGAATGACGTCATCCATTATAGAATTAGATACATCAATTTCTCTTCAAAGAGCTGAGTTTAGAAAAGTATATCATGTGTATGTGTGGCATAAAATACGATAAAGTCATTCGGTAACCTAATAGTATTTCTATGTCCAAGTTCGTCACGACTTAATGCGAATATGAAGATTAATGAGAAAGAAAATAACATCCCAGATTGAAACATATCAAAAAACTAATCATTCCCTTGTTTCTTTCAGAGTTACCCGAAATGCATGGTAATTCGGAAGGAAAGTTGACCTTCATTGGACAAACACAAATCATCCATCCCAATGCAAGCAGACCAAGTAATCTAGTGAAGGATACCTTGAAGGTTGATAGCGTAAGTGTTACTCCCAATCCCATTCATGCATTTAATGCGTGTGCATCAAAGACGAAAGGGCGTGGTATTCAGAAGTCATGTTGTCTAGAATTGGCTGCAACAGATAAACGAAAGATTCGTCTCAGATGATACTATTAGCACGCGTCAGGTCATAGTGGTACACAGGAACATTAATTACTCTTGTCTATATATGAGAATACTGACGTATGCTCGGTGAGTTCAAAGTTGGTATTCATCATTTAATACCAAGATAATTATATATGTTTACCTAATACCGTGGTTCTACCGTCTGTGCTGTTCAATGCTATATAGAAACACGAAAATAATCGATAGTGTATTTTCAGGTGCCACTTCCTAAGGTTCATTTATGGGATGTTGAAGATCACATCATAGGCAATATGACATGTATGAGGAAACAGGAATCCGCACGTAAGTTTTAGTTGTGTTTTTGTATGTAAAAGTCATAGAAATATGTTTTTATTTTTGATATCTTACAGATCTAATATTAACGCAAGTGATGTTGATAATTCTGTATGGTCTTTGAAGTATTTTGATGAAGAAGATCAGTTTATCATTTTATTGCATGAATATTTTAGATATTATACTGTACATATTTTGAAATATAACTAAACCAGTATAATAACAAGTTACTCCTGAAAATGTTCGAGATTTAGCACAAGGAACAATTTAAAGGGGTCGAATGGCTTTTATTAAACCGAGTGTGATATGATCGTAATTAAAGGTTCCTATTTGTCATTTGTAAGTATTAGTTATGATGGTAAAAGGGGACTGGACTTGTTATATGCCTTACCAACAGCTCACCCCATTATAGTAATACGCCAAATATCTTTCTTAGATGCTCCAGACAGAAGCAAATGTTTTCACCACCTTGTACAAATGGTTTCGAGGTTACCGCAGGAAAACATGACCTATTTGGCACAAGCATACATCAAAGAGAAACCAAAAACAGCAGAGGAATTCCGAAATAGGGAAATCATTGTTGATACACTGGGTGCGACGTCGACTGTTACAGCACAACTGATTTTGACGGATATGGTGTTTTTAAATACCAACTTAAATGCAAGCTTGTTAATGCGGGCACTGCTGCATTTTGTCGATCTAAAGCAACCACCACCAGAAGCGTTTGTTGACAGCCTCGAAGACCTAGCATTTCATCGAGATCTTCACTTTCCTGGTAGGTAGTATAGTAGTCTCATCTATTGGTTTGTAGTTCGTACAAGCATTAGTGTATACCTGTTTTGAACAAACTTGTTTTAACCCGTCTTAAACCACAGACGTTGGAGAGACTTTTCAACGTCTATTCTGAAACAAGTTCACTCAAAGAGCTAGCCTTTATTTTTGTGAAATATTCGAACGGATTGGAGCACATATTTGATGGAATAATTCACCTTTTGATAACAGCACCAAATTTGGTATGAAGATGGAGATTGCCCAACTGATTAAAATTAGACGTGGCCTCATTTGCATTAAAATCAACAATGACCCCAATTTTCAAGATGGCTACAGCACAGTTTATACTGACTATTTTAAAAACAACGTTTGCACCTGCTTATTTGGGATGATTTCAGTGTCAAAAAGGCCTACAAGAATAATATAATACATATTGGAAGTAATGATTCGTACAAACAGTCCCTAAACTAATGTTTAAAACATGTGTTTGAGCAATAGATTGTAGATGTTCAAAATAATGTGTAAATATTAGGAGCCAACTTTACTGAGACAATTGGCTATACAGATATGGACCTGTATGTGTACGACCTTGCCTGCAAGAGTATAGTCAATCATATTCATATAGACTGTTCTTACGTTCTTTCTCGAAGATCCTGACGATGCTTGGATGGTTCGAAACAGAGCCTTACTAGTGTTAGGATCTGTGGCGGGAGATTTACGTAAATCGAAAAGGGAGACCGAAAATAATAGAGGCGAAGCGATTGTAGCTATTATGGAAGACTCTCTAGAAGTACATGGTAAGTAAAATTTCAAAAAATTACACTAGTAATAACATCAGCATTACATTACATTACATTACATTACATTACATTGCATTACATTACATTACATTACATTACATTACATTACATAAACTAACAACGCTTGTCCGACTCGGTAGAATATTCCAGTTGCGCAAAACTTACCTAAAATTGAAAAAATTTATATTACGAAAAGAGAACAACATATGTAACCTAAACACCTGTAATAACCTTACAAAAATAAACAACAATTTGTGATCATTATGTGTATACATAATTATATATTCTAAATTGTAGAGCTCACGAACGAGGACGAAACATATATATCATTGAAAGACTTTGCATAATGTTGATCATGAATAACAAATTATCTAACCATGAACCTCTCGTTGTAGACGAATGGCACCACCGCCGTCTTCGCTCTGTCATGACAGAAACAGAGTACAAAGAACACATCGAAATGAAAGCTACGTTGATCCATTCATTAGGAAGTGCCGAGTCGCTGTCTTCCTTTGAATACTATATGTCATACGTGAACAATTCTGATAGTCATCCCATGCTACGTAGAAGTGGTCTGTATGCTATTGGCAGATATGAAATGTCACAGGTATAGTACATTTTTCTTTGACTTGTTTGTGTGTGCTAGGCATCAATCACTGAGATATTTTAAAAGACGAAACCTGTTTCTAAAGATTTCCACTCTGCTTTAGAACTACATGACATGACTACACATAACTATATGCTGCACACTCACTATCCGATCCGTTTGGATCCGACAAGGCATTTACAAATTATGTATGTATGTATGTATGTGTGTATGAATGTATGTATTTATGCATGTGTGTATGTAATTATGTGTGTATGTATGTATGTATGTATGTATGTATGTATGTATGTATGTATGTATGTATGTTTACGTTGATAGAGCCATTATAGAGGCTAGAAATGGTCCATTACACACATACACACACACACACACACATATATATATATATATATATATATATATATATATATATATATATATATATATATATATATATATATATATGTATATATATATATATATATATATATATATCGGTGAGTACCAATCTGCTAAGACAGTGCTCTGTACCGCAGTGGCAGAGCGCAATAGTCTTGCGCAAAACTATATATATATTGCGCTCTGCCACTGCGGTACAGAGCACTGTCTTAGCAGATTGATACTCACCGAGAGTTATATATATATATATATATATATATATATATATATATATATATATATATATATATATATATATATATATATATATATATATATATATATATCTTTGTATATAATCCAAGAATCCTAACAGTAAATTACTTACGAATAGCAATAGATAACTTTATATTTTATGCCCCATTTCTAGGCAGCTGATGTGTTGTTGCGGTCTGCGTTGGAAGATGCTGATGAAACTGTAAGATACGTTGCAGGTATTGAGTACCATAAACATCCCATGGCTGAGAAGATAGACGACATCGGTGACATATTTTCTGACGAGTAAGTTATAACTAACGGCACTTTTCATTGCAAATATCAAATGTTTCGAGGTGCAAATTCCAAAATGAACAGTGGTGGTCACACTTACCCGACTCCTTGGGAGAGGTTCTACCCTTAATTCTTACCGGATTTAATGGAGGAGGGTCGGACCTTACTGGACTTATTGAAAGAGGGCCAGCCCTCAGTCACCTTCTTGGGAGAGGGTCAGCACTAACTCGATCACTTGGGAGACAAGTTTTAAACGTAGAGAACTATCATTTTGAAAGGAAATATTGATTCTGTATGGCGTAAGAATGCATTAGGTTATAAATTAAATGTTATTTATTCAATATAATATTTGATATATAAACAATGGTTAGTAAGTTACTTAAATAAGTTATGACTTACATGTAAAAGCAAAATTACTGGTCAAAGCAACATTTTCTTGTGTGTCAAATATTCGAGGTTCTTCAGCCTGACCTGCAAAAAAAGTTGAATAAGTTGTTTTGTTCACTGGTTGACTGTTGTGACTACATGTAAGTACTGCGTCATTTTTTCAAATCCCAATTGTTGTTTATAATTTAGAAATGTTCACTATAACAAGTCCGAGAGCTTAAGCAGAAGACGGAGAGGTATATTTGATGGGATCGATTTCAGTCTTTCTACTCCAAAGGTGGACTGGAGGAAAGAAGTAGGATCGAGTGCAATTGGTGGCAAATTGGGATTAATTATGAGAAATGAATTCGACCTGCAGATAAGTACGTTCGTGTATCTTTAAAAGACTTGGAGCTTAGAGAAGAGATTTTCAGGTTAAAACTCAAAACCACAATTTCAGTACCACAATTTACAAATACATCTCTATTTCTCCGCTTTTTTTCTTTTATGTGATTGATTGATTGATTGATTGATTGATTGATTGATTGATTGATTGATTGATTGATTGATTGATTGATTGATTGATGGATTGAATATCACTAAACAATAATTGTGAAACAATTGTGCAACTTAAGAATACCATATATCATTTGTATTCCGAATGTGTAAATAACATTTAGTAGACCAACTTGATATCCATATCGTTTCTTGGTCGTCAACTACAGAACCTTTGGAAGGATCGCTAACAATTGATGTTTACGACGAAGCTTATGCTCGTGGAATCATTGGTTACGTTGGTAAATCGTTTGACTTTGTCAATGGGAAAGTATGTTTTAGAGGAGATGGACAATATTCTGTCAATATTTTACAAGTAAGTACAAGATTACAAATTGAAACTTTCGAAAACAGAGAGGTATATGTAGCTAAAATTTGTATAAAATTATATACACACACACACACAAAGATATATATATATATATATATATATATATATATATATATATATATATATATATATATATATATACACATATATATATATCAGGTCTGATGATCGCACAATGCTTGCAACTCCGAGTTACAACCAAGAAAGAGTTCCAGTACTACCAAAACTATTGCGCTCTGCCACTGCGGTATATAGCACTGTCTCAGCAGATTGATACTCACCGAGTTATATATATATATATATATATATATATATATATATATATATATATATATATATATATATATATATATATATATATATATATATACATATATATATATATATACATATATATATATATATATATATATATATATATATATATATATATATATATATATATATATATATATATGTAATTTTCTTTTTAGTGTAATTAGATTACTATTCCACAATATTTTTATTTTCTTCATTCAGCAAAAGGCATTACGAGTGAGCTAATGGGTCGTGTTACTACAAGTCGATAGATATATAGAAAGGAGTATTTTTCGGCTGAATGAAGAAATATATATAGTGGATGGCATAATCTATGAACAGGCTTTTAAAAATTCAGATTTCAGGATTTTTTGTGTGACAAAGTAAGACTAGAACCAGTTATCGTATGGTAGATAATAACGACATCAAAACTATAGACTTTGAGGTCGTGGACCCATTTTTAATTGTTATTACTCCGTACAGGAATTTGGCTTCAGTGATATCAAGAGTCTGGTGAACCTTTTCGATACCATAGTCAATAACGTTATTGGTTCCATAAAAGATGCCATCAAGGTGTTCCAGAATCTGCTTTCTCCAGATAGTACGCCGTTTGGTGAGATCTTTGATAATTTTGTCAATGCTGTGAAAGAACTTCCAAATAAGGTAAAACATAGCCGAAGTGTTGGAAAAGAAGTACTTAGACGGATCGGGAAGTATACAGACTTGCCGGATTTTTTCCAAGACGTTCAGGCTGTGGTAGAGAGGGTATCTGCACTGTTTACCTCCATGAAAGCTGATGTAATGGAATTGTACAATGTAAGTTAAATTCTGTTAGAATCTCAAAACAAAGTCACCAGTGTTTCACATGTTTCACATTTGCACTTCATATATACACCGCGACATAAGATATACTGCGCATGCACAAATATGGTGGGAACCAAATTGCTGAATATAAGTGTAAGCTTAAATCAAGGTACTCAATCACTCGTTACTTTGAATTATTTATGTGTGTAGTTATATGAAATTGTTTATTCATTTAGTCATTCATTTATTCATTTATTTATTTATTTATTTATTTATTTATTTATTTACAGTCCATAAATGACGCTGTTACTGTTGTACTCCCATGGGCTGCTGAACAAATCAGTGAGGCGATATCAACAGCAATTGAAGCTGTTAAGAAATTGTTCAAAGCACCGACTGCTGCTATCAACGACATAGCACGATTTGTTGTACAGTTAAGTAATGTTATTTTTCCCCCAACAACAGTTAATTTCCAGCATACCCTACAGCTGTATAGATTCCATATACCGAAATGGTCATGGGAATAATTTCCAATACAGATGTATTGCAGAAATACACAAGTACTTCGTTCAATATTTTTTTTTTATTTCAGTTGTAAGGAAAACTACCACCAGACACAAACAGAAGCAATCACGCTATTTATATTCGATCTAAGACCATCAATGGGATTGTTGATATCCATTTTTTAGAAAAGAGATCCGCTTATTACATCGTTTGTTACCTGTACTTTTATTTCAAATTGATACAGGATCAAGGGTGCGATAATGGCTGTATTAGATGCAAAGAATCGCATTGAAAATGCCTGCTTCTTCAAAGAAGGGCAACAACCAGCCTGGTTTGACATATCTACTGAAATCGAGGGTATATGGAATGATATCTTGAAAGTGAAAGACTCTTTGGACGAGGCTATTGATTGGATCACTGATGGACTAGACGCTGATGATGAACTTGAATACTTCACCGGAATCAAACAGGTAAGGGATTACTCTTGAATAAAATTCTAATGGACTTGTATTAGTGCTGATGACTAGCAATGGAATGGTAAACATACCATTCTTTACATATCACAAATATCAATAGTATTAACATAAACATTTACAAACGTTACCTGTTGCCAATAATCCTACATGGTATTCACTGATATTTTATATAACCGTTAATTAAGGATGACAATGTTCATGACAATTTCTCATACTACCGTCACAGGAAACCTATAGGCGAGCCATTCTGCAGGACATCACAGATGCATTAGATGTATTTACAGAACCGTTGGAAGAATTAGAAAATCTAGCTAAGCCATTTATCGATGCATATAATGCGGTTTTCTCGGTGATTGAAAGTGTCAAGGAAGGTTATGATGGTGTAAAAAGAGGGTCAGTATGTTACTTCTCACATGTACTAATTCAGTAGTTCAAATTGACTCTCGAGTCGACAGCATAATTTACTACCTTAATATAGCTTTAGAGATTTAATATATCTCAATATTGTTTTCAGTCTAAATTCAAAACTATATCACTCAATCCACTATCCTTCGTAAGTCTCAACATTAATTATTTGAATTCAACAAACAATTTTTTTTGTCGCAGTTTACAGAACGTATACATTAGCCAGTGTTAGTTTTCCATATTTCAACGTTCGTTTTTCAGATACGAATTTGCAAAGACTTTCCTTAACAAAATATTCGGTTCCAAGAGCGCTAAGGATTTTCCTAGAAAGTTTGTGGAATCAGATTGCGGACAGGGGTTTTATCCGAGTACCATGGGAGGGACCAATCAAGGCGTTGATTTGGAAATTGCCCAAGGAGAAACCGTAAGAATAGCATTCCTTATTCCTTACCGATTTCTATACTTTGTTTGCTGTAAGTAATGCTATCATCTAATGATTCGTTAGCAAAATTCTCCACTTATAGATTAATATTCATTAATTCAGTTTAGTCTTTAGCCTCGAACACAAATTCTGTTCAATTAATGTTCTGTTTTCTTTGCAGCTGGTATCCCCTTTCACAGGCGATGTTAGAAGAAGTGGCCCAAAGCAGTTAATTATTACTATATCTGAAGAAATAAAAGATACTGAAGTAATCATTGACAATGTAGATCTGTTAGACGATAAAGAGGATCGACTTGTAAGTATGGAGAATGGTTTTTTTTTGCCTTGATTAAAATAAATGTTCTTATTTCTGTGTGATGAATGGGTGAAAATGACTTTCTATATTGACCCGGAAGGTCAAAGTAAGGGTCATATATAAGGATACTTGTAATATAGGGCCAGATTTGAAATATTTGTATATTATGGTTTTTTCCTGGACCACAATGCAAATGGTAGATTTTTACGTCACGTATTGCTGCCATTCAGTAAAATAACGCCAATTAAAAAAAAAATTATTTACATCTATATAGTGATCTTAGTTTGCAATTTTTTGCAAAAATTACATAGCCGAAAAGGATAGTGTGACATGTATGTAATTGAACGTCTACATAAACAAAGAAACAAAAGTTTGTAGAACCTATCATCTTGTGTATTCCGTTGGCGTTATCCAGTATTACCTAAGGCAATATCTTCCCACATTATATGGTTAATGAGAAGAAAATAACAATTAGTGGCAGTGAAATACAATCACCAGGAAAAGTGTTTGTTATATAACATTTAATGGTTTTCATTACATCACTGAATAAAGTATTGATATTGAGTCAGACATCAACTTAGGTAAAAGAAGTAAAGAACGATGATTTTGTTCATGTTTTCAAGGTTTTCAAGAGTACACCTTTGGGAACTGTTACATCTTCGGGTTGCAGTCCTAACTCAATCCATCTAGCAATGAGAAAAATTGGAACAAGTGATTACATAGACCCAACACGCTACATTGAGAAACGGAAGATCTTTCAACCCTCTTGGACACAGCATTGTGATGAGTATTACCTCATATTTAAGGTAAGTTACTTGCAAAACTACAAGAGTTGATATTCAAAAATCCTTTCTTGGTATTTTAATGTTCAAAACTCCTTTCTTGGTATTTTAATGTTCATGGAATTGTATATTTAATTATTTACCAGTATCGGCTTTCACTGATATTACACCTTGTGCTGTTATGTAGCAACCACTTCCCTCGGCTTTGAACCCGGGGAAATTGTTGCTACATAACAGCTCTCGGGGTAATAGACGTCTACTAGTTACCTCATAACCAGGCAAGAAATGTATATTAGTCACTGTCGTCATCATCATTGTCTTTATCCTCCTCCTCCTCCTCCTCCTCCTCCTCCCCCTCAGCATCATCATCATCATCATCATCATCATCATCATCATCATCATCATCATTATTATTATCATCATCATAAATGTATTTTACAGAACAAGCCAGTTTCAGGCCCCGGTTCAATTACAAAAGGACCACAGGATATAGATGAAAGCCCTGCACGAACAAATGAACCTGACACTAGTGATCTGAAAGAGGAGACGAGTAGGAAGAGAAAACGACGAGATGAGCCTGTTGATCCAAACCCTCTTGAAAAGGGAAAGGGTGGGTAGAAACTGCGTTACATTTTTAGTATGATTAATTTATTTTATGTGGTTGAGTTAAGGAAGAACCAAAATGTAGATTTAGTCATCATTTCATTTCTTTCACAGCGATTCTCCCGTATTGTACTAAACCTATTTCTACAAATTATTACAATGTATGTTAGTTGAGGTTCAATCTGATTACGAATGGCATATCACATAAACGTGTAATCTCGCGGCGATTACATAAAACGACGATAAAAATCACGACTTCGCCACTTTGCAACTGCCCTCTTACAGTAGACAGGTAACCGATGGTGAATCAGTAAGAATAAATTCAACTGCTCTCCATATATGAATTGCTCATAGAATTAAACCAATAACAGCTGCAATGTCGTCCAGATGTATTTTCGTAAAGACGCGAGGTTATGCAATCACTCAAGATCGCTGTCACCTGATATTTCATATTTCATTCGGAAACTTCGAAAGTCGTTTTTTTCAGTTGCAATAGAAAATGCAGTGATCTATTTTTAGTTTTATTAATTTGTCATATTTTTTATTTATCTCAAGTCAAGACTGTCTGCAGTCAAATAAGTCTAAAATTACTTTCCAGAGTAGATATTTACAGAAAAATATTGTACAGTATGATATTCTCCCCGTCCTTGTGAATGTCTTGTTTGATATCGCTATGAGGATTTCCTTAAGCTGGCTATTAACCACATAATAAAGGCCAGTAAATAAAGGCCAGTAGATCTTTCTTGCACAATAATCATGTACGTTTCTTTGCCATTACTAAATAATAACAGTAATTTCCGATGATACAAATTATTTACAATTTATTCCTTTTTCAGATTTTCTCGAAAAATTAGGACTACCAAAAATTGATGACCTAGGCCCAATTTTGAACTTCAACTTTAAGGACATAACACTTGGTCGAATATTTGATTTCCTGGATTCGGCTGGCATTCCCGATATTCGAACTAAACTAGAGACTCTGTTAGAAGATGTGCAAGTAAGTAATGCAATGGTATCTTGTCATTCTTCCACACATTATAGTAATAATTTGTAGATATTAACAGTAACTTGGTATCCTCCATACTATATTAAGTGCATTTAGCTGCATTGTTCACAGCTGCTATATATGTAATCAAAGTCATTGTCAAGTATTTCAAACGAAACCTTGTCAAAAACCAATTGTCACATATCACGATGAATTATACTGAGGAGAGACAACCGTAAATGCGTTCCCTTGTATATTACATCTTTTGTTTACACTTATGTTAAACTGATACAGATTCTTTGTACTTATCTTTGGCTATGGTTGCTTGTAACTGTAAATTGCAAACACTGATAATTTTACTAGAAACTTGTAATTTTCTCATACAACAGGACAGACTAGAGACTTTAGCATGGGATTTCCGACGACCAGAGACAATGGATGTCGATGAACTGAGAACCGCATTACGTGCAAGATTAATAGACGTGGAATCTGTAAATAAGGCAGGGTTGATTAAGATGTATCGTGAACCCGAAGACCGTGAGTATAACATAATGAATAGCCTGGTCTGTCACGGCGTTTAACATATATTCGATACAGTACGCGTGTTGTGGTGCGAAGTTGTGAATCTGTGATTAAATCATGATATGAAATTAAGTATGCTTTGTAAGTAGACCTTTAATGGTCCTGCAACATGGTAAATCTTGAACAATAAACTTCGTTGGCTCGAAATATGCCTCAATATCAAATAATTTCCTAATATGCACATGATTGCAGTTGCTCTATTGTGAAATAACGGTTTTGAAAGACACGTGTAAATAATTTGCTTCAGGTTGTACTGAGCTCCAAGACTACCTCCCCGAAGCCTCTTTTTGCTGGTTTGATGAAGACTGCCTCGGATTGCAGTGTAGCGTTGAGGTCATAGTTTTCAACAGAGCACTAAAACTAACGGCCAATGCAAAATTGGACCCTTGTCAACGTCAGTTTAGTATCGGAATTAATGACTGGTATCATGAGATTGACTTGGAAGATCTACTTTCAGGTATGTCAACAAATAGTTATAATGGCATTTTTTATGACAAAATTTATCATACATAAATGTAGTCGCCTTAATGAAATTGATAAAATGCAGCAATCTGACCATTTAAGGTACCTGAATATTTTCTTTCTGTAACAACTTGGCATTCAGGATGACGTAAAATTACGCAGTCATGGCGTTATAAAAAAACACGAATGTTATGTTATGCTCTACCAGTTTCTCAGACAGGATGACGTGTAACTACGTAGTTATGATGTTATAAAATACAAGGATGATGCGAATGACAATGAACAACTGCAATCGGGATGACGTATTGAATGTTAATGTTTAGCTATATAAACTTCGCACTCAGGATGATTTAAAAACCCACAGGCCAGGAAGGTCATTTGAATAAATAAGCCCATGCATGGCATCTAAAAACGAATAACAAAATAAAAAACAATACATGATAACTTCCGGCCCCATGACTTAACAGACGACAATACTTTTTTCATCATCCCATATGTTGTAGATGGGCCATTTGAAGACAGAGATAAAATTGTTGGGACATTTTCAACGTTCAGTGTTTTGGATTTAACATACCACTATAAGATTGAACGCACCGGATTACAACTGAAGGTATTTTGAACGACTGTTAACATTTACTTTATATAACCCTGTCTTTTAATAAGCCACTTATCTTGGCAATATAGAGTCAAAAAAAAGAATTGTTTCTGTTCAGCGCGCGCATCACTTAAACACCCCCGCGTCGACCTTTTGTGTGTATTTGCCTGCAGATCCTTGGGGAAACACAAAAATACCCCCCCCCCACTTCAGTGACACCAACTGCACAGCCAATTATGAACAAGCAAATGACATCTACCCGACATACACATTTGCCCTAAAGTACTAAATAAAAAGAACAATTACTGTCAAAAATAGTAGACTGAGTGACAGGTTTGTTGAGAATGAATACAAAATCGCATCGTCGCACCATTTTAGACGAATTGTCTTGACTAGAAACAATTCTTTTCTTTGGTGGGTGGGGGTGCCTTAGAAGGGTACTACAATTAATCAGAAGTAAATTAAATGCTTATTTAAGGCACTGATGCTTTATCAGATGAATGTTTACTATATTATATTTATTATATTATGTTTATTATATTATGCATCTTATAATTACTTTCTTTCTTTTTTGTAAACAAAATAGAAAGGTTAGGCATATTCTTGCCTCAACAGTAGATGGTTTTCTTGAGAAATACGTCTTGTACAGAAAATCACTTCAGGATTACTATATCTATATCGATGACATTATGATGTGTAACATATAGATGTATATTCAATTGTTACAGTTTCAGTTAGATGTAGAAATATGCTCTTCTCTGGTAGACGAGTGTCTACTATCTGTAAATGTTTTCAAGGATCTTTCACTCCAAATCCCAACCTGTGAAGATTCATCTTCAGTTAGGAAAAGACGAACAGGTAAATCAGTATTATTGGCATATAGACTTTGTAAAAGATTTATTTTTTTATTAAAATCAACCACCTTTTCATTTGTACCGAAGCTGGGATTTCATAGTATCTTTGATACGTGGATACAAATTGTTCTGAAAAGCTTAATACCTCTTGCTTGAAAAAAAAATGTTATTTGTGGACTTCGAACTACGGGGATTCTGGTTGTTCACATTGCCCACTAAGTACGCCGTGTGGACTTGGTAGTCAACACGACATTAGTATAATTGTGTGACTTCAATATGGTATCCATGACTTGCATGTTATCAAGTTATTAGGAGATTGGTCTGTTTGAGGTATATTTTAGCCACATGATTACCACAACAAATCATTCGTTCTTTCCTGACTTTATGAAATGATAATGATTCCAAACCATCATCAACTTTCCTCCACAGTTCTTTCCTTTGATGATATCCCTTTGATTAAACTGGAGGATTTGGTAGATATACTTGACATTGACCCTGACATGGTAACAAATCTCTTGAAGGATGTGATGACCACCATTAAAGAAGTGGTGAGTTGTTTAAACATTATTGAGTGAAAATTATCATCACACGATGTTTCCTTTCTATATATAAAGGAGAGAAAAGTATAAAGATCTCAAACGTCATATGATGTGTAATGTTTCGAATTCTCATCAAATCTTTAACAACAATCGTATTACTTATGATGCCTTTTTTATGTTGTTTTAGAGCCTTGAAAACATCAAAACCAAACTTCTAGAAAACTTCAAAGACGAGTTCCAAAACTTTGATGTAAAACTATCGGGAAGTAAATTGTTTGGTCCATACGACATTGAATTTATTGAACCTCAGTGGTACCCCTTCGCATTGGGACCTATACCAATGATGTATGGTAAGTAATGAATGTCATTTTAGTTCCATTTGTGATCGTAAAGACAAGAGTCGATGAATTATATATGACCTCAATATACCATCATCCTCACAAAGTGGTTAACCTCAATTTACCATCATCGTCCTCACATAGCTAACCTCAATATACCATCATCCTCACAAAGTAGTTAACCTCAATTTACCGTCATCGTCCTCACATAGTTAACCTCAATTTACCATCATCCTCGCACGTGCACAGTAGTTAACCTTAATGTACTATCATCCTCATTGAGTAGATATTACACCTGAATTTACATCTAGATAAGAATGGAATACATAAAAACCAATAATCGTTGTGATTATTTTTTTTTAATTGGCAATTTATTGCTATTTATAATTACGATTGTATTGGCTGGAATGTGCCATAGATTACTTCTACTACTACTTCTGCTTCTGTCGATATTTTCGTTGATCACTGTATAAAACCAAATGTAACCACAAGTTGTTTACACACAGGCTATGGGGCTGGTGGGAGCTACGGTATGACGTTTGGTACTGAAGTTGCCGTACTTTCAATGACTTTGAAGGTAAGTTTTCACCGACGAATAATTTATGCATAACTTTTATTTGAACACAACATAGTATATCACACAGTGATTACAGATGTTAGTATTTTATCAGCCATTATCAATCTCGATGAGTTTATTGTTGGATATTCCTCTTTGGTGAAAGTACAGGAAATCATACTGAATATACACACTCACTACGTGATGTCAACAATGTCCCAATGCACATGCATATTTCTCAGCAAGTTACCCCGCATGTTAAATTTTACCTCTTAAGGGAAGGTTATGTTATGCTTTTAAGTTTGTGTTTGTTTGTTTGTTTGTTTGTTTGTTTGTTTGTTTGTGTCTCTGTCTCTGTCTGTCTGTCTGTCTGTCTGTTTATCTGTCTGTCTGGCTGTGGCTGTCTGTCTGGCTGTCGATATTTCGCAAACTACTGCATTAATTCTAATGAAACCTGATACATATGTTGGTTATGCTAATGGCAAGATTAGATTTTGGTAAATCCAAGGAAGATTAATTGGTCATTTGAAAATTGTATGGGTTTTTTCAATAGGCTCCATCCTTCAAATTCAATATAACTTGGTATTTACATTAAACATAACAAACCACACATGTGCTATAATGCTTGTTGACATAGCTTGCAGGTTTAGTGAGAAATTTGCATAATCAATTATTTTCAGCAATTAAGCTATATTTAAAGAATGCACATTTCAAATTACGCAACATTTGGTACATGTATCTACCATAACAAAGCACACATGTCCTATACAGCCAATTGGACTAGTTTTTACATTCTTTTGGCAATTAGACTAACTTAAGAATGCAAGCTTCAAATATAATTTTGTGTATTTTGCTATAGTTTTGACGATGTTTGATAATAGGAACATATATTAGAATGTCAGCTTTAATTTCATATATATATATTGGTACATCATAAATCAAACATAACAAAGCACACATGTACTTTAAAGTTTTTAAGATTTGATGAGAAATTTGCATAGTTATTGATTTTCGGTAATTACGCTATATCTTGAGAATGCAAACTTCAAATTTCACACAACTTGGTACACACATCAACCATAACAAAACACACGTGGCTGATGTAGCTTTCTATGTAGTTTTAACCGATATTTAATTTGCATAAATAATCAATGTCATAATTAGGCAATATCTTTAATACAAAAAATTGTAGATAATTTAGTACATACATTGATGGTAAACAAGTGCATGTGTTCTTTCAAGCTTGTTGATATAGCTGATAATCTTAATGATTTATTTGCATTATTAATGATTCTTCGATAATCAGGCAATATCTTAAGTATGAAAGGTCAAATTTCATATAGTTTCATATAATTAATTTTCCAATAAAAGGGATACATCATGTATGGTAGCCATAGCACAGAATTTTGCATTCCAACTTACGGGAGGCATTCAGTGTACATCTGGTCAAGTTTAACTCTATTAGATAAAAAAAGAACTGGGCTAAAGTGACACGTCAGCTTAAATCTAACACACTCCTCGTTGTTAATATGAATTACTTTCAGGTTTTTTTGTTTTCTTTTGTTTTACAAATTATAGATTACTGCTCGACCTGAGCTAGGATGCTATGTCTGGGGCTCCCTTGCAATCGGAATCCCAATGTTTTATGCCGAACTGAGATTAATCGGCTATCTCATGACAACAGCATTTCCTATTCAAGCACAACTTGGATTTAGCAGTTTCCCATTGGATATAGAGTAAGTACCGCACTACACAAACTGTTTAAATTGACCCTCATCCAAATCGTTCCTGCATTATAAATGACATCTTCGCTTTGATATTTCTGAATATCATACTTTTTTTTTAAATATTAAAGTGCTCGAATGGACATGGTACTGATACCGTTGAAGTTGGAACTCCGTGGCCGCTGTGTCTTTGAAATGAGTACACCGTTTTTCTCGGTAAAGAAAATAATTGTCGATGTTTTGATATGGGGATACACTACACCACAAATCGAAAAAAATATCTTCAATAAGGGTGAACTGGAACCCGACAATACGCCGCCAACGTTCAGGAAAGTATCAATACCACAGGTAAGGAAACCAGTAATTACAGGGGGTAGGGGGGATTAGGAAGAAGGCCGTATTTTACAAATCAGTTATCGGTTATCGGGCAAATATTTCAGTAAAAAGGCAATAGCGGATGGTCACGTGTTGCATTGTTGTGGTATCTAACTTTGTATTATTTGAACGTCGTGGGTCCTGTTTTACAGAAAGAAAAATGCAGGAGGGCCACTTTTTAAAAAACTGAATTGGGGATTATCACATTTAACGTAACAGATTGGGCTTCATTCCCCCACCCCCGCCCCTGTAATTTCTCACTAAGCAATCACTCTACATCGTCATGTAAATGTTTGTGTTTACCACAGTTATACATTGAATTCATAATTGGTGACTGGTTTATTCTAATCTATTGTTGTTGCTGAGTATAAATCTGACTGTAAACTTGATATGTTAGATGGACTTTGGTTCAACGATGTCATGACAATACAATAATGTATACACAGATATAATTGTTGATTTATTATTTATTCAAGAAGCTAGAAAATTAATCCATGTCAATCAATAAGTAATTTCTATCTTTAAAAGATTCGTGATCCAATACCAGGTTCTGATATTCAGGAAGCCAGAAAGTCAATCAATGCCAATCAATGACTGTTTTGTATCTTTTAAAGATTCTTGATCTAATACCAGGTTCTGATATTCAGGAAGCCAGAAAGTCAGTCAATGTCAATCAATGACTAATTTGAGTCTCTATATCTGTATCGATTCGAGATCCAATACCAGATTCTGATATTCAGGAAGCCAGAAAGTCAATCAATGTCAATCAGTGACTAATTTGAGTATCAATATCTGTAAAGATTCGTGATCCAGGTTCTGATATTCAGGAAGCCAGAAAGTCAATCAATGTCAATCAGTGACTAATTTGGGGGAGGGCCACTTGAGAACACATCTTTAAGGACTGAGGAATAATGTTTAAAGATTCGTCATCCTATACCAGGTTCTGACATTAATGTTATGCTATCAGTGGGGCGATATGGATTTGATAAGATTATTCTCTGTGAAGAAATAACTTTTTGTAAGCTCTACCAAATCGCTGCCTAAATTCCAATACTGAGCCAATCACGAATGGGTCACAATTTAAAGCATGACTGATTTTGTCCGTACGTTGTTTCTGTCTTTCTGTCTATCTAATTCAAATAGAATGACCTGGAGAAGGATCTGGAGAGAGCTTTGGCTCCTGTTACACATTGTGAAATAACTCAGGTGGTTGGCCGAGACTACGTAGAACCAGCATTCCAACTATCAATAGCAGTTGACGATGATAAGAGTGAGGTTGACCTGACCTTCTGTGTTGGAACGTATCAGAGTGGCTGTGATGTTCTAAAGGACCAATCAATGAACGGTCCATCAGCTGTTGTTGCAGTGGTAAGAGTTTAACATTGTGACTTGTCTTCTACGCTTTTGACAAATTTTGATTTGCAATGTGACAGCTAGGATACAATTTCAAAGTAAATGGTGTAATCATATATAAATTGAATATACGGTTCACAAAATATCATTTAGATGCGAGTTATGGATTCTGTATTAATGCTTTGGGAAAGCATTCGAATTACCAAGCGTTGTAGACATTACTCGACAAAGTGTAGCATGATCGTCATGATTGACAATACATATTAGCCCCAGTGGGAAAAGTCCAGAGCGGATTTTATGAATACTTCATGTCCGTCCATGTACGTATTACACAGCATTGAAGTGTCTGCACCCATGGTTCATAGAAGTAAGCTTTCAAGTAATTAAGACATTGAACTTTGACCTTGACCTTGACCTTTACGGTCAAATTGATAAATCATTTCAGTTTTGTACCTAGAGGCACTTCTGTTAAAAGTGTACATCCACATTATTCAGCACATCTCTTGTCCTATATTGTCTTTTGATCTGCATCTTCAGGGTCACAAGCAAATTTGGAAATTTTGTTCATTTATTCGGTCATTAATTTTACGCTTGTGTTATCAAAAGTCAGCTTCCTATTACGACACAAACCTATGACCTCCATGTTCATACTCGATATCACTGAGCACTTTAATTACTCCTTTTCAAGTTTTGCACATACAGACTTCATTGGATTGTAAACATCCATGCTATTAGAGATGCAATTTTGGTTCAAAACTTATCTTTGACCTTGAAGATTGATCTTTGCGGTCAAATAATGATTTGGTACAGGAATTTGAATGTTTTTTTTCATGGATAGACTATTTACTTGTCAAAATCCTACCATTAGAGTTAGGCTGTCTGGTCAGCTTGATCTTGTCTCATATAGCAGTGTCGTTTACTTTATACGGTTCATGTCCATGTTCGCCTGTAATTTGGCTTGTTTTATGTTATGAGTAGACATTGCTATATGTATATGATGTTTTCAAGTGTTTCAATTTTAGAAGCATATTTAGACTAAAATGTATTACTATATGTTAGTGTTATATTTATGTCTTCGAACAGAAGTCACATTCACAGTAGAAGGTACGTTTCAACCAAAAAATCAAAGATAAAATTGTATTTTGCATTGTTTTATTGTTCAGATATTACCAGGTGGTATTCAACTTCATTTCACCGTGAAAGCAGAGAATTCTGCTAAAGAAATTTCAATGGCAACATGTAGTCTTCCAACCTATGATATAACTGTACCTGCTGGAAGAATAATTCCTGACTTCCTGTCAACAAGTCGTCCAAATGTACTAAGAGCCTCAGCAGTTGTGTACGACGATAGTCCCATTTTAAGTCAACAGGTAAATATATCTATATGTATGTATGTATGTATGTATGTATGTATGTATGTATGTATGTATGCATGCATGCATGCATGCATGCATGTATGTATGTATGCACGCACGCACGCACGCACACACGCAGGCATGCACGTATGTATGTATGTATGTATGTATGTATGTATGTATGTATGTGTGTGTATGTGTGTGTGTACATGTATGTATGCATGCATGTATGCATGCATACATGCATGCGAGTATGCATGCATGCATGTGTGTGTGTGTGTGTGTGTAAATAATGTAAAATGTTATACTTGTCTAATAACCGAAATACCATGATGCGTGAGTAATAGACTAGTGTAAAGGATAAGAGTTATTTAGATACCCTGAACATACGACAGTGAAAATTCCTGTACATTCTGTTGTTCAATTGCTGTAACTATCACATTCTTAACAATTACGTATGCTTATTTGTTTTGAGCAAGGAGGGTGTTGGATTCGGCCTCGAAATCTATGGTGACCAGATTATCTCATGGAAAGATGTTTCATTGCAAGCTGTAGACCCCGGAGATATAAACAGTCGAATCTCACCTCCTGACCATTTTACATCAGAACGACGTGGCAGACTTGACTCTACCCCTTACGAGGTTAATTCATACACTAGTGCATACAAATGTGCGGAAGAGTGTCTAAAGTTACCGTGGACAAAGTGTATTAGCTTTAATTATGATTACGGAGAAAGTGGACTGTGTGAGTTCCTTGAGCAAATAGAAGGACATGGAGTTGAACGCCACGAGGTAAAGATACATTTACCATTATAGCTATAAAACATTAAAGAAGAATTGTAAGGCTTTCTTTGCCGTTTCCAAAGTGTCTCCTTTTTGATAGGTCGAGTAGTTTTTGAGATATCCACTCACAGTATATAAAGTATATAACGCCAAATCTACTTCTTAATGAGACTTCATCAGGAGTCTACCCGAAACAAATGGAAGCCTTGGATGACAGTGGTGAAGTAAAGCTTGACAATAGGATATCCTATTAAATCTAGTTGTTCGTCATACAGAATCGTGCCTTCAGGATAACTGCTTTATTACTCCCTTTATTTATCATTACAGTCGGGATATTTCTACTATTTTGAGAGGCTTGGTGTTGGGCACACAGTTCAATTTGATCATGAAGACGTACTTCTACGACATGGAGATACTCATTATTTCAACATGTACATACAGAACAGTTTGGGTAAATATTTCACTGGACACATTGGTTCATATTTAGTATGCGTATAGGTGCTTGATTCTCCGCATATGATGTTATATTCATATGTGTAAAATTAGCTCAGATAATGGATAACTGTGTGAAATATCTGTAAATATATTTGAGGACAGGCCATGATAGGAAATCGGAGATACATGTTGTAGAACGTTTGATGGTGGTCAGCAAACCACTATCTAGTTGATACATTCGGTTGGGCTATCTCTGTACCGATTTGCTGATACAGATGTTCATGCATTCTCTTATCTTCACCCACATTGAGTAATTAGTTATTGGCAATACACTTATGGTTGGTGTCGATTGTTTTTGAAGGGTATCGCATGATAATATCTTCAGAGCCAATAATTGCGGACTTTGTACCTCCACAACCTGGTCTTATCAAAGATGCAACCTTCGATGAAACGTCTCATGAAAGCTGTGTCGACTTCGTACCTGATGAATGGGAGTCCAGATGTATCGAGGAGACGTTCTTAAACAATCACAGGTATTTTATTGAATTAGTTTAACCTATATGCCCTTGGCCTCCTATGATGTCATATATTCGCTATTCCATAAACAAACACAACTTATTAGTATAGACTTATGCATCATATAAAATAACATAGCCTGTAAAATAAGCACATCATATTCCGTCAACTTGCATTAAATACTGGTCACCTTAGTACAAATTGACAGTGGCAAACATTACTTACCAATAGTAGTACAATTATAATTTCTTTGATATCAATTTTAACATTAGTCTTCTGATTCCGAAGAGAATCGAACCATGTTATTATGTTTACCGACCTTTTTTCTTAACATACACTTACAGGTATATTATTGATGGTCCAGGTTCGGGAACAGTCTTCAATGGACATGAGCAGCTCGTTGATTTATTATACACAAGAGCAAATGAATATGTATCAGGTAAATAACTTGCTAACTACAAGTAATAAATAGGTAATGGTGGATTTCGCTTTGAACACTCACAATTGGTTTGTACTGTCCCTAATATTTAAAACTGCACTGACTGCAACTAGAACGTTTTCTGAAACTGTTTTGTCAGATATAATTTGCTGGTATTATTGTTCACAATATGAGATATAATTGAATCCGATGTGGTGCAATACATCCAATCAAATTGATTCTTGGTTCCACAACGTCACTAGCGTTAAATACCGTCAAAACAGTTTAAAATGATCGCCGAATTTAATTTAATTGAGAGTCATAGCGTTAATACTTAGCATTATATCAATACTGACTATCAAGCATTCAATGAATGTACTAATGATAATACCTGCACACGTTTTCAACCAACACCTATAATGGTTGCTTTCAGCCAACTGGGATGGTTTCCATGACTATGAAACTGGTTTATTTGGGTATACATGGACCGTGGGAAAAGAGCCATGCCTTGACGATATCCACCCCCACAAAGATCCCCATTCACATTTATTTGATGAGAGTGAATGGACTCACATAGGGTTGGCGTATCCACTCTCTGTACCGTTCTTACCAGGTAACATTTCTAGATAATACATAGATCCAAACAATAGTTTGAGAAGTTTTACAAGATTTTGACAATGGTATCCAGCGTGTAATGCGAAGGTTTAGTACATATCACCTATCTTAATCTCAGATGCATAGAATTAGCCAAGTCTGCCAGATCAGCTACGTAGCCAACTGCGACAGTGCTTGAAAATATACCTTTTCGTATCATAACAGCCAAGACAGTGACTACCAACCTACGCTGGAATTACATGCCATCAATATATGTCGACCCTATTTTAATATTATTCATATCACATCATGTCAATGATAGTCTTTGTAAACAAGAGACGGACAAGTAATTAGAACGTCACTGTGCTACTTTGACGGCATAACTTGGTCATTCCAAGTTATTGGCAAAAATACACCAATGACTTCATATTCGACAAGTAGATCGAATTACTTGTCTAATAAATTGTAGATCATTATTTTCTGCTACACAAATACATCTACTCATTACTCTTCGTGCTCTTTTTTTTCAGATGGCCAATATCATGTCAGTGTAAGGGCACTAAATAAGGTTAAGTTTGGTGGACCAATGGCGACTACAGTCTGTCATTCAACACCTTACACAATCGATAACACCGCCCCCCTCGTGAATGAAGTCTTCAACGTTCACTATGATGATGCTGATTGCATGATCAGTGCAGAATACAACGTAAGGTATGTGATGATAAAAGTCATCGGTCAAAATGACAAGGAGAAGTTAGCCAAGTAATTAATATTGCGTACATTCAACGAAAACTGAAATATTCGTTGTTGGTGACACTCTGTTGAACATCTAAACTTCTAGAAATAAATAAGCTAATGAGTGGTTATACTAGTGTACACAATACAATCTTTCAGTTTGCTAGTGTTTATATGTCACATGAAGCTAGCATTTTGCGTTTCTATTTGATATTCTTTAAACATTGTTTTAACTTAATTGTACAATTCTTCAATCGTTCTATTTTCTACAGTGATGATTTGTCAAATATAAGAGAAATTGACTTTGGACTTGGTAGAAGTACCCGTGATGCATACATAATGGACTGGGAGAGAGAAAGTAATCTTTCACACATTGAAGTACAATTTTGCATTCCCGATGGGATACCAGCTTGGGTCAAGATCAGAGCTATCAATAATGGTAACTAAAGTTAAATATAGACACTTTTCTGTATATTTGTAAATCGTTTAATGTATTCTTTTTCCCCCTGTGTGATTAAAGATTAACACAGTCTTTATGGAAATGGAACATACTGAGTTTTCATTCTTTACTATATTTCAGTCGACCTTCGAACTATCGGTCATGCCCCGTCTCCAATCATCGTTGATACAAGTCCACCCATACCTGGAGAGGTGTTCGATGGAACAGTTCATGATCATGACATTGACTATCAGTCTTATGGTGATGAAGTATGTGTTAGTTGGCATGGTTTCTACGATCAAGAAAGTGGAATTGGTAAGTTCTGCAATGATTAAATTTAAATTGCTTATGATTTTTGTTTTACTAAATTAATTGTTTGACGTCACTATAAATCGCATTTTTCATGAGAGATAACTATTTCTTAACACTTTGGAATATTTATTTTCCCTGTAGCTAATTACGAATGGTTCGTTGGAACCGCACCTGGAGAAAATGACACAGTACCACTGGTGGAACTAAGTCATTCTGAATACAGGGCCTGCAGTAATGATGTTTCATTAGTCCACAACCAGACGTATTACTCCACAATCATTGCCTATAATGCTGGCCACAAAAACCTGTATACCAGTGTAACAACCGATGGTGGTAAGTATCGTATACAAGTTGATGGTTGAAAATATGGCATTTTCAATGATTTTGGGTATGTCTGATTTGCAAACGTCTACAACATTTGGAGACCGATTTTCTTCCATTGTGCATATTCATCACCGGTTTATGTGTATTCAAAGTGACAGAAAACACGTAATCTTCTTTATGTATGCAATCATTGACAGAGAGTGCAGACCTCCAATATGCTATCGCTGATATTTTCAGAGTGGGATGTTGCGATACCACTTCATTGAATTTGATGTCAATCTATTATGTAACCTGCCATTCGTGGTCTATAATCACCAACAATAAACAATGTCCCTTCTATCCTGGTGTGCTACATTTTAATTTTTTCTAGTCACAAATTACATATGTAGTCATTACTTTAATACAATTAAGCATATCTGCCATCATTCATATTGTCACTTGTAGTGTTGTACGATGCAACTCCCCCAGTAGAAGGCTGGATTAAAGACGGACTAGATCCTACAAAAGATATGGTGTATTCATCTGAACGTGCCACTGTTTCTGCAAATTGGGATGGATTTTATGATCCCGAGTCATCGATGAAGGAGTACACAGTCACAGTGTGGAGAAAACATGCAGATACAGGTAAATCGTTTTACCTAGTAGTAGTCTTCATGTAGTCATGCGATATCACTTGAATTCATTAATGTTAATCACGTTATGAGTAAATGTAAATTATATATCTGCTGTTATATTGTGTGTTGTGTCGTGGTCCAAATTTACACTTGCCCATATCTGCATTACTTCCCAAATAATCCGCATTTATGTTTATTTTAGATCATTGACGCATCTGACATATGCTTACTTACACATATGCTTACTTTGTGTATACATAACCATTAGGGAACTACACATATCCAACAAGAGTTATACATAACCCACAGACCGTTACACCGTATTCAAACTCCATTGATTGGCACCACTTTCACTTGCATCATGGTGACTTTGTGTACGTGGAAGTAGAAGGAATAAATAATGCATTGAGTGGTACAGACATATCATCAGATGGATATACAGTTGATCTGACTGAACCAACTCTATACTACCTTGGTGATGGCAATGTTCCTGGACAGAATAGTCGATACACAGTAAGTTGTTCTGTCGCAGTTAATCATAGCAATGCGTTTGAATGACAACATGTCATCATATTATATCAAGACAAATGCACACTGCGCACAATATATGATCATGCACATTCGCAAGGGACAATCTCATTCCACAAAATCATAACATTCCCTGTACATTGTTTTGGATAACTTTGTTCCAAAAATGTGTGCAGACGCATTCTATGTACCCTGCGTGATCAGCAGCATCCTGAAACACGTCAACATCAATTTTATCTTGGTAACAGAACCCATTCCAAGGACTACCGAAGTAATATTGTGAAGTACATTTTACTTGAAGGAACTTTACATTTTTTTCAATAACAAAGGCAAAGGTGTAGTGTAACTGAAAGGAACGTTAAGATCTATATTTCGTTCATGCCGTCATATATTTAAACAGTACTCCCTCAATCTTTAGTACTTTATCTGTAAAGCGTTTCAGTAAAAAGTATGCACGATAGGTTATTTTAAGTTTGCACTTTTTATCTCTAGGTGTTTATTTCCATCCTCAATATCTTATTAGATATGTGTTGTTGTATATGTAATACTATTTATGGTAACGATATACATGAGATACCCTTTGTTCTAACCATACTCTCCGTACAAACCAGGCAAGTACTAATCAGTTAGCAGCCAATTGGGACTTCGAAGATTCGGAATCTGGTGTTGATCACTACAAGCTATCTATTTATGAGACGTTTGGTGGTACTAGGAGGAAGATTTATCCAGTAGAGTAAGTGTATAATTAGCGTTACAAATATTAGAGTTGAATTCAGCAAAATTGAAATTGCCCGTCAAAAAGTAGAATGCAGCAATATTAAAACTATACATTTGTTTACAAATAAATATTGAATCTATAGATAAAACATAATATAATGAATATTTATTAAAACAATGAAACCCAGTGTATGAACTGTCCAATAACATAAATGACAATAAATGTATGACATGACTGAAGAAAAAAATCGATATCATTTATGCTCACAGTGAAGATTTTGAGTCATTGGCTGGAACTCTATTCACATGGACATCACCTGTCTCATTGTCTTTGGAAACTGGAGGTCATTACAGTGTTAGAATTGCTGCCACCAACGGTGCAGGATTGACCAATGTGCAGGACACAGATGGAGTAATTGTTGATCCTTCACCGCCGATAGTGAGTATCCTAGGTTCAAGAAAGTTACATTGACCAGTTTCAATTCCTATATTATGCATTCTTATTTAATGATGTAGAAAGGTATCAAAACGACTACAATACAAGCCCACCCCTCCCACCACCAATTCATTCATTCATTAACTAATTAACATATCAAAAGTACATCAAGTTTGACATGAATGTAATCAATTGTGCATTAGTGTGGAATTTTAAATATGTTCTTGTAGTTTTACACTGGGTATGGTAACCATGCAGTGGTACAACGCATACAACACTGTATTTGCTACAAAACATTCCACTGTGTCACAAGTTTACGAGCGGTTCCTCGTTTTAGTGGTTTGAGTTTTAACGGTGTTTGGACTAAGCACACAGTACTAGTAGTGTAAGAATTGATACTACATACCATAACGTCATATGTTAATTTGTAACCTATTCAGATGCGAGTACTGGCGGTAGGAATACTTACACCAGGGTCAGAAGAACTTTTTGATGGATTTGTTGTTGATTCTGATAAGGAAGGAATTAAAGCCTATTGGAAAGCTACGGACTTTGAGAGTGGAATAGATGCTTACTTTGTTGCTGTTGGTACTGCGATTGGTAAATAACTGTTATTTAGCTACAGTGCAAAGCAAATCCTTTGGTCCTTCCATACGTTTCGTCTAAATTCAAACGTGAAATTCCAATCTTTGTTATTTTTTCAGTCACGTGTTTCCATGGTTGTAATGAAACACAATGCTTCGTTATATTGATTGATTACATTTTGCGCTATCCTTTCTTAAGTTCAGTTGTTCAGTTAGATTTTAAGTGTATGTAAATCATGGGTGTTCAGTTTTTATTAAATAAATTCACTTACTTAGATATTATATGTAGTTAATGCCTGGAGTCTGTTCACTTGTTTTAAATTCACAGATAAAATGGCAGAAGTATTAAAATACAGAACCCAGGGTGTCAAAGTTGCTGCTTTTCACCATTTGTCGAATCGAATAAATTTACGTTTGCGTTTTTATACTGCGGTCCCTTTTCTAACTTTATCGTAATGTATTATTTCTTTTGAATACTTTTAAATGACTTTAAACCATTGTCTTTGTTAGGCTCGACTGACATACTGGATTTTACCGATATGGGGACATCAGCGGGCGGATATATCGGAAACCTTGATTTGTCACTGTTTGAGGAAACTTCTGCTGGTCCAGTGTATTACGTGTCAGTGAAAGCTATGAATGGTGCAGGCACCTATTCCAATGTCAAAGTTTCAAGGTATGTACATTTGAAAGCTTAACAAGTACATTAAAGCTGGTATCACTAGAGAATTGTTCACACTATTCTGAGGTGGCACTGAAGCACATGTCATGCAATGTGATATTACACAGAAGAGATATTTCTAATATCAATGTTTCAAATTACCTATATATGTTTTTCTTCACTATCCCAAGTGACATGATTGATCGTCTTACACATTGTATCTATGGTACCGAATTAGGGCAATGAATGCGCATCACACGATCAATTCACAACAGGTTTTCCTCTACTATCGTTTCTACATATAACTTCATTTGCAGTCCAATAAAAATTGTGTCTGGTGACAAAGTTGGTTTTGTTATTGATGGTCCTAATGATGATGACGATGAAGATAGTTATTCTACAATGGACGTGGACTATCAAATAGAGAGTGGAACTGTTACAGCTCAGTTTACTGGATTTGAAAGTGAGCAACATGGAATTGTTCACTACGAATGGGCTGTTGGCACTGAACCTGAACTTGACGATGTCCAACCATACATAAATGCCGGCATTCTTGTATCTGATGAACAGGATATCAAAGGAGACGGTAAATGACTGACATATTTAATTAGTTTTAGCTGAACTGGTAGCTTTCATTTTTCATTACTATTTCATTTATACGTTGTCAGTAAACTATGCGATTCCAACCTGCCCAAATCCATGATAGTATACATGGTTTATAGTTGCATCGTCTTAATAATACTTGTATTTTTTCACAGGTCTTCACGGTTCCGGCAAAGCACAGTCGCTGCTTCCTTTGGAATCTGGAATACAATATTACACTACTGTTCGTGCGTTAACCGGTGCTGGGAACGTCCTGGAAGCTTCTTCTGATGGGTTTACTGTCGATATCACACCACCATCTATACATATTGAAACTATTGGAGTAATTGCTGATAATGACACAACAGTTTTGAACACAGAGACCGACCATTACCAAGTAAGCAATAAACGAAGGTTACAAAAATTGTAGTCACTTTGGTGCAAGTTGTGGTGATGGTGTCAAGATTAGATTTTCTTCTGTCAACCGTTGTCCAATGATGAATGAAACGACAACAGTCACAATCGAGTCTCATGTTACAATCGGTCTGTAAGCCGGACGTGTGTTGCCTTGGTGGTAAACATTATTGATGGTTGTGGAGGTGACAATGGTATTGTTGTTGTTGTTGTTGTTGTTGTTGTTGTCGTTGTTGTTGTTGTTTTCATATTATTTTAACTCTTACATGCATTGTGATAAGGGAAATTTGTTGAGTCTAGTACTGTGTATACTATTTTACTGAACTCTTTAAAAGTATAATTTTGATTCATTTTCCATTTCTATCTGCTTGTGTATATAGTCTATAGTATGTATGTGTTATTTCTGTTGTTACAAACGATTCTGTCTATAAATATTGTATAATTTAGAGTAACGTGTAAGATTATAATAACCATTACCAATATGAAGATACACTTATTTTCCTTCAGAAATCTCTTGATTCACTTATCGCATCCTGGACTATACTTGAGGAGGAAAGTGAAGTCACGTACACAGAATTTTGCTATGGAAGTTATCCGAGAGCTGCAGATATATTCAATTGTACAGAGATGACTCTTCAAGACAATGTACCAAATGCACTCGTGCAGCCATCAGGCAATTATCCAAATATACTGACTTTGAAGTCTATTAACAAGGTATTGTTCAAGGATAACTAGTTATACATACATACATACATACATACATACATACATACATACACACACACACACACACACACACACACACATACATACATACATACATACATACATACATACATACATACATCTGTTCTTTACTTCAGTGTACTACGTACATGCACGTACATATTTATTAAATGTCTTGTATGTTCTCAAAATAAGGTTGGACTGCACGAAACGGTAACATCACGATCGATCACAGTGGATACAACTCCCCCAGTAGCTGGAAATATCACTTGCCCAAGATATTCAAGAAGTGTAGATTATATAACCTGTACCTGGACTGATTATACAGATAAGGAGAGTGGAATTGCTTACTATGAATTTGCGGTTGGAATGTCCGAAGGAGATGACTCAGTTTTCCCCTTTACACAGGTTGATTCTTCGGTGAATGGATACACTGCAAAAGGTATGAAAAACAATACAAGCTGCATCAGGTTGACATTAATTTCATTGTTAGAAACACGCTTCATTAATGTAGATCAAAGTGTTTTTCAACATGTGGTGTACTTATATGTCTACATTTCTCTCTCTCTTTCTCTCTCTGTAGGATTTGAAGGCGGTGCTTTGCAACCTCGATCATATTATGTCACTGTGTCTGCAACAAACAATGTCGGCGAGACAACAAGAGCATACTCATCTGAGATCTTTGTGGATGAAACAGTTCCTATTACTGGAAAGGTCTTTGAACTCAGTGGAGTTGATTTAGTTGATGTTGACAATGCAAATCAAAATGGTTTAAATCTGAACGAATGTTTGACTACAGCAGGTAAGAAGGAGTTATTTTTATTTCTTAAATGATCTAGATCTAGTGGTTTGTCCTTGAATTTTGCATTTGTTTCATTTAATAGAACAATTTTACTGTGTTTTCTAATTGAAAGAAACATTATGAAATAACATAGACTAAGTCTGCCTTTGTATCTTAATGAATGCAACAACAAAAAACTTTTTAAAATGCAAGAAAGTTTGCTATTGTAGATAATATAATCAAGTGAGTTTCCAGAAGTTGTAACTACACACGTCAAGTTTCTGCACTTGTCTGACACTTCCACATCCATTAAAACATCACCATATATAAATTGTTGAAATTATATTTGTGTACTTGCGATTAAAAGGAATTACTTGCTTAACAAAGTTTGTTTACAAATCACTTCCTGTGCGTACGTAGGTACCCATAACAAACTCATTATATATTATTTGAGTTTGTTGCCAAACATAGACTTGGGCAATGTTGTTTCAGATGTTGTTGATCTGAAAAAGTTGCACCATGTCCATGATTACACTAGAAACGATGTTGGCTTGGTGTTTTACTAGTGTGACATGATGTATTTAACACAAACATAAACATATTTCAACTCCAGACTAACAGTAACAGACACACAATATACACAGCACGACATTGGAAATTTATAAGCATTGCTACTTTTTACAGAGCAGTAGAAACATCTCTGCTGAATCGTTACACATGGACATTGATGATTTTCATAGCTTAGATTGTTTACTTTCTAACTGATAATCAACATGGTAACTTGTCTACTTCAACATCCAAACTGTGCACAGCACCTAGTACCTATATATTGTTTATTGATGTTGTTCGATTGTGTGCATATAAACATATATTGTCACATGAGTGAAACGCTAAGGCAACATCATTTGTACTGTAATAATGTAACTTTGTACTTTAGATTGTGAAATTGTAGATGCAGTTTGTCAAACATCGGTGGACAGGGTGCATGTAGCATGGGAGCCTTTTACGGACCCAGACTCACCGATTGTACGGTAAGTGTAACGGACGATTAATTGCTAAATTTCCTTAGCAAGGAAAATAGTTACTGAACAATTTGCACTGTAAATTTGTGCCTTCTTCATTATATAACAAAATACTGTGAAATAAGTTAATGAAAGAATTAGTATGAATGATTTATTTATATCTATCGCCTCTGATTATTGATTTGTATTTATCAAGTTTTATTTGCCGATTCACAAATGTCTTTCTACAACTGCTCCAACACAGTCTCGTCCGCATTTGTGTAGACTATTATCTCGTCTGACTAAAGTGTGAACGAGATGATTTCATTACGTTTTTATCAATTTTGCTTCAGATACCAATTGGCCGTTGGTACAAATCCCGGGGGTACCCAACTACAGAATTTCTATGATGTTGACACAAATAATGGTTTGATTGCTGTGATTACAAACATTGATCTGTACAATGTAAGAGAGGCCTACGTGTCTGTCCGTGGGTTTAATGCTGCTGGTCTCTACTCAACGGCGACATCGGACGGCGTCTACATCAGTCGAGTTAGCGCTGGCCTACCATCGATAGGAAACAGCTATGTTTGGGAAGGAAATGAGGATAAAGACATGTAAGTGCTTACTGTACTATTAGGATTATTTTGCTTGAAACTTTCCAGAGACAGGTGCCACTGCTATCAATAGTACATGTCAGTCTTGATCTTTTAGTGAAATTGTGAAAACAAATCGTTCAAAATACATAACGATTGATTCATTCTTTCTTTCTTTCTTTCCATTTTAGAAATTACCAGGATAACAATGAAGAATTGTCGGGACAGTGGAATTTCGATGGAGATCCTTGCCCGATTGTAAAGTATGAGTGGTCAATTCTAAGATTCGACGGTTTAATTGTTCAGCCAATGGCGGAAGTACCTGATGGTAAGACACTACAGTAACTTTATCTAATAAAACAATTAACACATTGTTATGTTGAACTACATTTCCTTAAAGGACCATGATGACATCTCAGTTTGTAGCATTTAGAGGCATTTTATCGATGAAGTTATAAGAGTTTGATGAGACCATTCTTTTACAGCGGTCTTTTCCTACCTAACGTCTATTCAACATCCGATATGGAACTTTGATACAATGCACGAATAGTGTCTAAATCTGGGCCTATCGTTTTCCTGCAGGTATGACGCGAGGGGTAAATGATGAACTCGATATGAGAGATGGAGAATCGTATTACCTTGTTGTCAGGGCAACCAACAAACTAGGATACTCTTACTCGCTGCGTTCCGATGGGATCACTATTCAGAAAGAACCCCTCTTACCAGGTCATGTCAGGGATGGAGACATTGCGGGCTATGATATCAATTACCAGAAATCAATTACGTCATTATCTGGTAACTGGGATATTTTTGGCATCAACAGACAAAAGTACATGAATGAAGGTAATTGACTCCAAAAACTGCTTCTGATTTGTGATAATACACAATTTATTACAGAAGATGAAGTACCTTTGTTTCATGCAAATGATTTGAGTTTATGGTCGGCCTTGTGATATTGCGCATGTTATAACCGGTTCGATATTTTGTTCTGAGTTTATAATATTTCAAATTGTGAATGATTTATTATGGTGATTGAGTGAGAGTGTGGCGTCTGCTATAAATGATTACAAAACGGCTGCCAACTCAGGGTATTTGCACAAGTGATTGCGGTAAGTTGTCACAGAATACGACGTTGTTAAAAGCACAAGCCTTGTGTAAATATCCAAATCTGACACTCACACATTACCAAATTATTTTATTATTATATGCTTTATGTCTATCTGAAAAATGATTGTAGAAATTTCGTAACGATACACATATCGCTCACATGAAACATCATGAAACGCTCACGCGCTCATTTGCATACGGGTTTGCAGTGATGTCTCCAACATTACGCTGCTGTGCAAATACCACCAGTACGCGAAGAGCTGCAAAATGCAACAATGCAAGTAATGACTTACACAATTGTCATTCTCAGAATCCTTGGGAATAGGGTCACATCAGATCATTGATCACTATGAAGTAGCTGCTGGTACTGACAGACGATACCCCTATACACGAGATGATGTCCATCCATTCGTGAATGTGGGATTGAATACCTCACACACATTCTATGACCTTCATCTGGTGCCTCGAAAACTAACGTACTACATTACAGTGACAGCGTACAGTGTTTCAACAGCGACTGCCGAAATAACATCAAATGGACTTATGGTTGGTTATGGTGGCAGTGTTGTATCTGCAGGAGACGTAAAAGTATCGAGGTACGTATTTACCTATCAAAACAAAAAATATACATTGGTATCATGTTATAACCTAAACTTTAAAACGCAAGAAACATCTTTGAAAGCTCGTCAAGCCCAATATATTTACATTTACATTTATACAACAATCTATGTTTCACATTTAGGTATATTACATCAGCAACATCCATGACTATCTCTTGGACCAATTTTGCTTTTGGAATGCCAGTCCTATTCTATCAAGTTGGAATTGGAGAAAGTCATACTTACTCAAAAATACCTTCCTGTCTTGAATTGGTAAGTTACGTTTGAGGACCATTTATAGCTCTCTCACTCTGTGTGTGTGTGTGTGTGTATGTCTGTCTGCCTGTCTGTCTGTATGTCTGTCTTTGTCTTTCTCAATGGATTGGTGAGTTGGTGGTTAGGTGGTTGGGTGGACCACAGAGTAAGAAGTAAGAAGTGGTGGGACATACAGACCTTGTGTGTCCACCAAACTCAATATGGTATTGAAATATTGAGGTTGAACTAGATTAGTTGGCAGACAATAATTTTTCAATCCCTTTTCCCATTTATTTATAAGTACACCGAAAACCTTTCATATTAAGGGTATATGAAATATTTATATCACCGAGTTAGCCTGTCACTCTTGAGAAAACAGTTTACTATTCTTTTATGATCAGTAATTCATGCGTGTGAGTTGAATTTATGTAACTGGTAAATTGCTGTGAATTAACAGTCATTTTTCATTCATGCATAGCAACACTTCAACGACGATGGAGAAGCTGGACATAAACTTGAATATGCATATCTATTTGACAAGTACCCATTGACAAATGTTGGTAAAGACACTATGTTGGAAGTCACTGGTCTAAATCTGGTTGATAAGGAGACGTACACAGTTACTGTCGTTGCAACTGACCAATCAGCACAATGCTCCCTGGCAACATCAAATGTTACGGTTGACTTAACGCCACCAATCGAAGGAAAGCTTTCCATTGGTGCCTTCGATGATGAGGTAAGAGATTTGTTGGTTACCTTTGAGAAGAATCGAATTGTAAATCGAGATCTATCCACGAAAATTAGTCGTAGTTCCATTATTACGTATCCATTTGCAATCAAATTATTTCGAAATGTCACCAAGTTTTTCTAAAACCCTTTTGGTAATAAACTGAAGAATTAAGATATTCAAGTTGTATTTGCTTGTTATGGTTGAAAAACACACTGTGAAGTTATTGGGATCATAAGGTGCACGAGGAAGTGTTTGCTTTTAAAAATATATAATTTATACAGTGTATATCTCCCTTTCAAATACGTTTAGTGTATTTTCAGTAGTATATGCAGGTTGTACTTAACTGTAAAGATTGTGCGGAACTATTGTACGAATTTGGGTGTAATTTCATTACAATGTAATATTTCATCTGCAATATAATTTTTGCTTCCCAGGACATTACATACACTCATCGTGAAGATATGTTATCTGTGTCTTGGAATGGTTACCATGACGATGAGAGTGGGATTAAAGGTTACATACTTTCGATATATGATGGTTTATTTTGTGGAAACGTAGACGAGCCTGTTGTCTTGCAAGATGACATCGAAGTGTTGGCTAATGATACTGACTATACCTTCGTTGATTTGAGATTACAGGTGCGTTTTAATGTTATCATTTAACACACATTATGGGATATTTATCCGTTGTTTTGACTCCAACATTCTAGAAAGTCGTCTTATATCCAGATGAAACTCTAAAACTTGCCAATTGTGAACATTTTCAGTGTTCGTGCAAACGCCTTCTCTCAGGTCCTCAGCAGTTGACTTGTTCACAAGTCTGAGATACTGCATTGGTCACGTGACTCATCGGTGGAATCATGTGACACATTACAGGAATTCCATACGTGTGAAAGTTGAAATTAATCAAAGTCAATGTTATACAAGTTTTTAATATCCTTCATACTTTGCCCAAACCAACGTTAGTCCTTCCCTGTCACGCACTTAGACATTATTATGAGCTTTGATCAACTTACCTGACATGTATACTATCCTATGATTTATTCCAGCCGGATCATCCATATTTCGTTCATTTAGTGTGTATAAATGCAGCAGGGCTCACAACAACAACTAAATCAAAAGCGATTCTGGTAGACCTGACAGACCCTGTTGAAGGTGTAATAAAAGATGGCCAGACGTTTACAAATGACATTGAATACCAGAGTGTAACATCTAAACTTGAAGGTAAGCAATTATATGATGTGTGAAGGGTGATTGCAAACCTTCCATTCCACAGATCAAAACATTTGCTTTGCCCCAAAATGAAACCCTTGAACCCCTCCCACCCCAACGCAAAATAATCCTGGTGCGATTAATTAGGAAAATATGAAGGCTAAAGTTGCTACATGCTCCAATATACACAATATATTCACTGCTTAAGGGGCATTAGTTGCCTGGCTAGCTTCCTAGTTTGTATGTGTGGACTAAAAATGGATAGTATATATAACAAAGATAATGATCATGTAATAGACACTTCCGAACTGTCTTAAGGATTTACCCACCATGTACCGTAAAGGGACAGAGCGAATCATCAAAGTAATACCACTCTTGAACTTAACAATTTAACACCGAACTTTTATTACATAATACCCATCAAAACATACTTATAATACGCATTCTCATAAACAGGCAAAGCACATAACAATACAAACATGACAAAGAGTAATGTAACAGAACGTCAATTGCTTTTGGACAATATTTCTATTCATATAGGTGTCTTTTTGCATTTACCGAATCCACGAGGTACTTCTTGTCCAAGACGTCAGATTCTATTCCAAGAGCCTTCTTCGGACAATGCATGGACTTCAATCAGTTCAGAGGGAGTTTGGGATGTTTCTGAAAAGTCTGTCATGTTTAGACCCCAGCAGGTAAATACAAATACACACATATAAATGTGTACAAAACTTGTTAGTCACGATTATTTAACATTGATTAATAAGAAAATCCTTCTACTAAGAGAATATTACGTGTAATAAACAAAGTTAGCCACAGTCGAATACCTCAATTAATTAACAACCACGCTAACAAACAATAGTTTGTCAGTTCATAAGCAAGAACTTATGTATCAGTCAATGAATGATCAAAATATTCATTCAACAATCGATCAGTTAAATGCATAACAAAATATCATGTACATAACACTTATCTCATACACAGCTTACCTTTGATGATAATGATATTTTATCATTAAACATGATTCGTGACGTCAAACGAGAGAGGATCTACTCTGCCGCATACTCCAACAGAAATCCAGATGTACGAGAAGGTGGTAAATACGAGGTACGTCTTAGCTATAAAACTGGATGATAAAATTGTATGATTAATGAATGATAAAATATAATATAATATAATATAATATAATATAATATAATATAATATAATATAATATAATATAATGTAATATAACATAATATAATATAATAGATATGATATGATATATGATATATGATATATGATATGATATGAAAAGTGAAACAATCATACGTTATAGAAGATATTGCTGTAGGTCTCTATCAGTTTTGAATTAGAACGAATATAAATGTAAATCGACATCATTTCACATAGGTGGAAATACTTGCAGCTGCAGGTGGCATGCCTGCTGTAACAAGTGTTGTCTTTTGGGGTGGTCCTGAAGGCGTTGTTGGTGATTTCGATGCTCCAGTGAAGGAAAAGGATTGGGGAGCAGAAGACAGGGTTTACAACGAATGTGAATTATGCTGCAAAGCAAACGACGATGTTGGTACTTGTGAGTACATTTATGTATATAGCATTGAATATTCCCCTGGGTGGTTTATTGTTGTCTGTCTGTCTGTAAGGCTGTAAATCTAATTTTGTATTTCTGTGTGTATGTTGTTCTGTGTTTGTATATCTTTCTGAATTTATCTCACTTCCTCTATTTTATCGATATCGTTCTTCATTTACCCAGTATGAATTAGTATATCGTATTAAGGTATATTCGTGTCAAATGAATAATTCCATATCACAGTCACAAGTCAAACACACACAACAACAACAACAACAACAACAACGACGACGACGACGACGACGACGACAACAAATACTACTACTACTACTACTACTACTACTACTACTAATACTACTACGTACATAAAAACAGATTTGTTGAATTTGTCAGAGCTGTCGCCTATTGCTGAAGTTATTAATATTGATGATATTAATAATTACATGTTACATGAATTATTATAATGTACAGATTGGTTCATGTTTAATAGTCATTATATGAGCATGCTGTAGGTAATATAGTAACATAATGTGGCATATTTCCTTACATCCAGATGACACCTGCCGATGCAATTGCACGGAATATTTCCTGTTACCTACAGTTCCAGTGACAACAACAGCAACAACACTTAGACAACATCTGACATTGCCAAGCACAACTTCCCCGTCGCAATGGAAGGTTATAAAAGATTCTGATCCTGCTGAAACTTTCTCGGGAAACGACAGTCTAAAGTTAATTTCTTATCAGTCCATGGGATTCCAATTACATCCAGGTAATAAGGAAAATAGTGTCACTCCCTAATTGTGCTCCGGCTACCATCCAAAATGGCGACGGCGAAGAAGACGATTTCTCCGTGAACATGAGACGCCTTCTGTTGAAAATGCGCTATAATGGAGCTGCAGAAAAGAAAATAGATTCAGTTAATTGTGACCTCAAGTAGTTCAGTGACACTTTTTATGTCAACGAAAGAATTGCAAAATTTGGTTGTCTGAATAGCAAAGGAGGAATTTGTATAAATGTCGAAGATTTTTAAATTCTTTTAGATTAGAACAAAACTCAAAGTTACTGATATACAACTGTATATATGGCATAGTTGGCAATTCTCCCATAAAGTTTTGATCTTAGAAATCTGAACTTTTGATTCACCGACCTTATTAACATCTTTTCACTCCAAAGTTGGGAAAGAATCCATCGTATTGTATTCATACAATATTAATCTTTCATAATTGTAGGGGTAGAAGTAGAAGACCACATCAAGAACTATGCTGTGTTGTGGTTCCGATTAAAAGACAGTCCTGAATCTGTGAAATATGATATTGCAGAGTTAAACTTCAACCCTTCTGAAGCTTGGCACTCGTACACTTTCAATGTTGTCCCTGAAAAGGTGGGTAACATCAATACATATCAAGACTTTGCAAATTATTGATAAAACGCATAAAACAATTCATTTGGATATTTGCATAGAATTTAGATGACAATCCAAAAAAGAACGGAAACTGCTTTCGCAAGTGAAACAAATTTTATTTTCAACAGTATTGTGTTGTATTGCATTGCATTGTATTGTATTGTATTGTATTGTATTGTATTGTATTGTATTGTATAATAACACTACATCTACCCTTTAATATTAATATTCTGCCTTGAAGGGTGAACTTTCAATCGAACTGTCTGTCGACGGTGTGGCGAAAATGTACATGTCTGGTCTGGCAGTTTTTGATGCCGATGTAAAGTTCATCCTATCGGCATGGAACAGGGGTGAACGGGTACCGAGCTTTAAGAACGTGTTTGATGCTCCCAAGGCAGTAGCGAAATTCAGAAATCTCAGGTAATATGCTGTGAACATTTTTTTTTTTTAAATATGTAATAATTCGTGCGTTGATGTTAGGTTGTCATCATTCATCGTAAATGTTATAAACTGCATTACTATTCATGAAAATTATGGAGGTCTTTTTGACTTGATAATAAGATACAATTAAACTTACTGATGTATTTTTCAAGGTTTCCACCAACATCAGACGCACTTTGCCGCTTTGGAGATCCATTCCGCAACGGAGACCATGGGATAGTCGCCTTTTATGCTGGAGTTGGGTCAGAGAAACTTGCAGATGATGTTGTTCCTTTTAAAGAGGTATACATACATGCTTCAATGTTTTAAGTTTTTAAAGTGCAATCTGTTCAGTTTATCTTATAGTTAGATAAAGCTTTGCTGTCATTCATTCTCTGAAGTGACCGATACGGGGTCCACACACCTATGAAATTAAAATATCATATCTGGAAACATCACGATTGGTGGCAACAACTATCTAATAGATATACTGCACTTTTTCCAGAAAATAATGTGATTGGGTGAATGTGTTATATGTTTCAGATTACACGTCCCTGCCTTGCTTGTATAACGCCATGTGATCAACTTAATTGCGACAATAGCTGCCACATGAATGATGTCAAAGCTTATCACGTTGAACTCGATGGTTTAGAATTGTCTCCGAATAGATCAGTGATAAAGAACGGTCAGGAGGAGATCGTGCCAGCTGTGTATCATCTTACCGTAAAAGCAGTAGCAGGTACATGACAAAATCTTGGTGCATTCAAATTTATATATCAATTAATAAATAAATACATTACATAAATTCTAAAAATGCGAAAAACTAAAATCACGCAACCCTTTATATATAATACTCATTTAGTATCCTTCATGGTTGACCAGATTTAAGATCAATATTTATTGTGCTGTTATTTTCCCATTTTGTGTTAAGGTTCTGGGCGACACGTTGTGGCGTCATCCGACGGAGTGTACGTTGATGACACTCCTCCTAAGTTCGACTATCTATACCACTTAGACTTAGAATATTCAGAGGATGAACCTGTCGAGTATCAAGGAGGCAACACAACTATAGCAATTAAATTCAGTGCCTTTGATATTGGAAGTCAGGTAATGTTAAAACTCTTTGAACACACTCCATTTACTTGTGATCAAACATTGCATTTCATGTTACAGATACTTATGATAGACAGGTTCAACTTTTCCAACATATGTACAAGTGCACGCGATTCATGAACATAGTTCCTTGTCATTGGTTTCGAGCGTGTAAGAAGATGAAGGCCTTTTTAATATTAATCATAATAGTGTTCATTACACCAGTGTGAAGAATAAACAGCAAATCTAAACTGGCAAGAACGATGAAAGAGTATAATAAAGTGGTGGAGAACTAGTAAATGGTTGTCATTTTTGTTTTTTGGACTCTAAGCTCTTATACATGTACGCGTTCATTGTAAAGTATAAGGGGCCCTGTGCATTTACGATTTGCAGCTGTGATTTAAGTAAAACACAAGAAATAAATGTAAACACAGGTAATCATACTATTTATGCATGGTGATGTTTTCAATGTTATTCGGAAGTGGCAGACATATGCACAGACTGGATGTGGCGTAGTGAGTTAAACAATGTCTCAATTCGTTTACACAGCACTTCTTGTGTACAACAATAACACATTCTACATAATTCTAGTTTTTTGCAAGTATTGGGTTGCAAACATGGACTTGGCCTACATTGTTTAACATTGTGTTTTGTCATGTAGAAAAACATAGTTGTCTAATTAATCAGAAATCTAAATTCCTCTTTCTCATCAATGTTATCACTTAATTAAACACTACATATGTGCTATGTTGTACGCACTTTATAGGTACGTGAGTATAGATGGGCCATTGGAACACAACCATCATTGACAGACATTCAAGATTTTGTATCAGTTGGTCTTGAAACATTTCTCATAAATGATAATCTACTTGGTGTGATTGAAGACCGACAGACGTACTACGTCACCGTTGAAGCTATCAACAATGCTGGTCTTATCACTAAGGTTACAACTTCAGGTAAATAACAAGTTCCATGTATGTTGAAAATAACTCAACCAAGTATCAGGGCAGACGGTCCGCCATATTTGATGATGAAATCCAAAGCGAGGCTGAGACATATTTGTAAATAAGATAGATCCTCTTTGACTGTGTTTATCATCTAGCCTCTATCTCTGTACCTACCATTTGAGACAACATAAAAAAGATCATTTTTGACTAATTTATATTTATGTACGTTTTCGGCCTGTCCAGGAATTACAATAATTTCGACAGCTCCTGATACATCGCAAAGCAATACAACAACGGAATGTGGTGACACTAAACAAGTGGATGGTGTAACATTGTGTGGCGATCAGTCATCGGTTGGAATGTCGTGGACAAGAATCGACGAGGACTCCGTGGATGGCTATTGTAAGTCGCTACACCATTTAAGTTCGTTCGTTCGTTCGTTCGTTCATTCATTCATTCAGTCGTTCATTCTTTCATTCATTCATCCATTCGTGTATTTTATGGCATTAGGTAGATTGATTTCGATTTGGTGTGTGTTTTTTTTTTAAACGACAGATTTTCTGCTCAACGCTCACCTACAAAGTAAAATGGACACATGAGAATATTCAGGCACGTATATGTGTAACGTATACAAAGTACACACATGCTTATGAACGAACTCGGAAACACGCTTAAATGATAATATGCATAACGCACATATTCAATTTGGTTTGAAAAAGTTGAAATATAAAGTTGATGTGTCATAATACGGTTACTTTAAATCATGTTTATTTGCATGTCGCGAACCGCTTCATCTTGACAGAGAACTAATACATCATATTCATTTCCAAATCCAGTTTTTAAGATCGGTAGCTCAGAAGATTCTCAAGATATTTTTCCGGAGCTCCGAGTCGGTTACAATATGTCTGGCAATGTGTTAATCAAAGATGGATATGTATACATAGGAGATGAACCTCTAGTCAATATATCAGGTGTAAGGCAAATAGCTGAAGGACAAGCTGGTACAGCAGGACATGAACACAAAGTTTATCAGAATAGATTCAAAATGGAACCAGGGAGGTGAGTAGTATTAAGTATTGGTAGTCATTTGTCAATTCTTTCGTTTAATCACTCATTACAATAATAATTATTTTGTTTTACAAATTTAGTAATTTTATAAAATATCGCTACCGATAGGCATAAAGGTGTTACACGAACCTGATTCCATGTTTTGTTCATAACTTCTTTATGTTTTTGTTTTCTGTATTATAGGACGTTGTATTCCGAACTAATTGCCTGCAATCGAGGACACAAATGTGACAAGGTCACCACAACAAAAGCAACAATTATACGTAAGTTTATATCCTTTCATCTGACGAATATGGTAGAGAGAGAGAGGGGGTGAGGAGGGAGTGAGTAAGAGAGAGAGAGAGAGAGAGAGAGAGAGAGAGAGAGAGAGAGAGAGAGAGAGAGAGAGAGAGAGAGCAGATTTAAAATTTATGTATATAAAGTTGATGGCAAATCATTACAGTCTGCTAACATTTTCCATTTTCTATATGTCTATGTATGTTTTAGGAGAACAGGATGTTCTGCAATCACAAGTGAATGACTCAGAAGTCGTCATACTGTTAAAAGACTCAGATGGTGGTTCAAACGGCAATTCTGATTGGTTCGTAAAGATAGAAACAGACGAAGATTCAGAAGTAGTGATCACTAAACGCCAGATTGAAGATGAACAAGGTATATTGTCAACTAGTGCAACGAACTAGTTGATATTGTCCGTGTCGAGATGATTAATTTTATACTTGATTCCTTTGCTCAAGACAAACATTTTCTATAGCTCTGCTAGACATCTGTTCTGTCACTTACATTGTAATTCTAATATGACATGGGCATGACCTTTCATCATTAGCAACCTTTATCATGTAGGGGTCATATGTTACTATGAGACTAGATTTTAGAAAATCTCTTTTTCAGAGATATTTGAATTTTTAGATGGTCTGAAAGGTTATTACATGCAGTGAACGAAATATTTTTAAACGTTTTTCATGGTTTCTTAGTTAACTACCTTTTCATAATATCTAACGTAAATAATATATTTTGCTTCGGACTTCCTACCTTGCCGTTGAACTTAACATTTACAACCTTAGGCTTCTGTTGTTGATCACTGGACATGTTTTATGTGTCTCTTTTTGTAGATGAAAAGCTTACATTATTGGCTGGCCTTTTGAGTGGCAGTGATTTGGAGGAAGACTATGTTTCGGACGCTTCTCCACACTTCAAGCCATATATCGTCAACCCCGAAACAACACGTGACAAAACTGACAGATTTCTACATCAGAGGCGAGTTCTTCTTTGAATTCCGTTGTCAAAGATTGAAACATTCCCTTTCATGATTTATTATAAAGCTATGTTTGGAAAATTAAATTTGTCAAACAATTTCATTTTACAAGTGGGTATTAGGTATCATGAATACATTACATGTATAGTAATTTATGTAGATTGTGTAGATTGTAGATGTGATTGTATGTGTCTGTGGCTGTGTTTATATCTGACATTCGCACCATTAAATCAATTTCATTACACATTCCAGGATCAAAGACATTATAGGACCCACTTTTTACTTGACAAGTATTGGAGAAAAACCCTTATCTGGACCTGTCTACGTTACTTTACATTTCAACACAACATTATTCAATGATTCAAATGTTGAAAGATTTCCTACAATAATGTATTGGCACACAGGTATGTTTACTGAGCTGTTAAAGTCATCCATATGAGTCATAGACTCTTGTTTCAGATCTTTCGTACACAGACAATCTGGTCTAACTTATAGGCACGTATGCATTGTATCAACGAGCGCAAAAGTCGTTTGATTTAAATAGAGTGTGAAGAGGCGAATTATGTAAAAGATGCCAGAGAGTTTATGTGATCGTTACCTATATCGTTGTTCTTTCTCCTTCAGCTTTCCAAGAATGGCGGGATGCAAGTCATACATGCAAGTCCAATTTTGGAGAATACCTTATTAATCAGAACGAAGATGTAATAAGCGTTAAGGTATGCTGACATTATCATTTAATTTGATTTCTGCCCATAAACTGTACTGTTATTTTCTAGTTTCATTTTTCAACCAGGTAGGGAAAATTGTAATTGAATCGCTTACCATTTGTACTAAAGACGTGTGTACGTATCAACGAAAAAGACTATTATAATAATAAACGTTTATATTTCTGACCACAAATAGAAAACAATGTGGGAACTCGTCTTATCCATAACCCAGACAAAATGTATATACAAAATGATATGTACATCTACATATGTTAACACATAGTTACAAATGTAAATATAACGATCTACAGAAACAGATGGCCCATATACAGACGAGCATGCAAAGATAGATCCTCTGATTCCAAAACATCTAATTTTTATGTACCAGATTAAAGAAACAGTCTTAAAGAAATGAAGACATAATGAGTCAATTAACATTCCATACATACATGTTTACTGTCATTTTCAGGTGTGCTCAACAAATAACCAGGAAGGGAGTGAACACAGATCAAAGAGGGGAACGGATTCGAACTACTTCGAAGGACCCACTGAATTTACTTTCGCTGGAATTGGGGGCTTCACAAACTCACCTCCCGTGATAACATCCACCAGTAATCTTTGGATCTATGAAGATGGGGGTACTTTACAATTCCAGGTCACCGCATTTGACGATGATGGCGATCCTATAATATTTAAATTGAACGAAACATCAAGCTCTCCACGAATAGGAATTGCTACACTTTCAACGAATGGGATGCTCACATATCGACCTTGCCTCGACTGCTTCGGAACCGACTTCATTCACTTTATTGCAATAGAAGACAGAAGTGATGAGTTCGACACACTTTCTACCATGGCAATGATTGAAATAGATGTTAGGGAGGAAAATGATAACCCAGATATCTTCCTAGCTGTCGACAACGTCATTGCCGATGTCGACAATAAGCTCATCATAAGTGTAGAAGAACGAAATGCAAACATTTCTGAATATACTGGATTCAAGGCAATAGTTGGTGCATGGGATCCGGATACGTATGATCAGTTGACTCTGATTTTTGACCTCCCAAAACATGGACGAGTAGTGGTTGGTGTACAACATACGGAAGTTAGTTTCCTGTACACGGACTGCACTACCCAGACTAACGTAACAGATGACCATCTGTCGCCGAGTTCACCAGAAACGTCAACCGTTGTGTTTCCATGTGAGCTGACTATCCCCCATGAAGAGGATCGTCTATCGTGGGTGTTCAGTACTATCACGTATTTTCCTGCAGAGGGTTATTTCGGGGAAGACTCATTCCAAATAAATGCTCTGGACCAAGATGGGTTCCACTCTGAAGTGTTAACCGTTCACGTACATGTTTTGGTCAATCCATGCATGAATGGGGCAAGATGCATTGGACCAAAATCTGACCCTGATTGCACCAGTATACAACGTTCATATGGATTTGACGCCTACCAATGTCAGTGTCCCCCAGGTTACATCGGAGAGTATTGTGAGACCTACTACAACCAATGTGACAACAATCCCTGTGAATTCAACTATACTTGTATTGATATGGTAGGTATAGTTTGCTGATAAAGATTTAAATACTTATATCATTCTGATTCAATAAACGTCACTCTTAATTTAAAGAATGATGGAAACTATTCAGATTTGCAAAGCCCATAAAAAAGAAATTGTGTTTTAATACTATTTGACTTTTCTGTGATCATTATGCAGGTAGAAGTGTTTGTGTGTCACTGTGAGAACCTGGATTGGCCATGTGGTGAGAAACCCGAGGCATTCCCTATTGCTTTAGCTACGTCTGTTTGTGTGGGGACCATTCTGTTTGTAATTATTGTAATTATCATTTGGCGAAGAACTCGCTCAGCGAAGAAGGAACAGAAAGTACAGTGAGTATTATGAATAATCGCTTACCTGCTACTATTACAGTGACCTAGTTCAAATTTGTCAATATCTCTAGTTTTCTCTGTCATGTCATCCTTTCAAATCTATGAATGATAGAAAAAAATATTTCTAAATTCCTAATTATTAAAGGACATGTCTACAGCAATAGTCATTCACCAACTGTTGATTTGTTTATTTATGAAGATATAGACTGCTTACATTTACATAGAAAACTCAGCTTGCCATATAGATACCTGTGGTGCTATCTTTCTTACCGGCGACTGTATTAAGTCTGCTGTGTATAGTAGGTGCTGTAAAACAGACAACTAACACTATGTTCTTGAGCGTTTATTTTCCTTCTGTCAGTTTCAAAATTCAATATTTTCTCCATTTTCTTCTATAATGTAGTCCTGAAACAGATATCAAGAATGTGTATGAGATGGACGTAAAGGATGACATTGAGATGGAAAACGATGAGGGCGTGGAAGACAAAGTGGACGTCACTTTGCCGGAGGACGAGGGGGGTCTCGTTTCTGGCTTTGATGTCAGACACCTTCTGATGCCAGGAACTCCTGATCTCGATGAGGTAAATAGAAAACTGTATTTTTTGATCAACTAAGTATTAAACTATTAATGTACGTTGCTAATGACATAATGTAGTCTCAATTAACACCTGTTGTAAAAGGTAGGTTACAAGGCTAACGCTAGGCTTTGAGATACTATCAGATTAACAGATATGCCATTGCACATCAATAGCGTTGTTAGATCTGGTCTTTGTATGTATGTTATTACTGAAAGCTTTTTAATTTTGCCAGTTTTGCCTTAGGATTACAGACAATGAGACCTGACCAAAAATAGTGAATTTGTGTTGAGTGAACTCTTGCCAGGTCGACCATCCAGCCTTCTACAGAGACTAGCCAATATTTCCTTTCAACTTGTCAGCAATATTGTTGTTATGGTTATTTATTGTAATAAATAATGATATATTTTTGTTGTGTAGGATATTGTGAATGAGGAACCCAAAGATCAACAACCAGAGAAGGCCAATGAAACCAAGGCAGCTGAAGCAGATGATGAAACTGAGGTTTCCAAAGTTGTGTTCTCTTCACCAACGCGATTTGGGTTCGTTGACGGACCCTACATGCCGGTAAGAAAGCTTACGTTACATCTGCACTTTTTATTCTATAATGTATCAAATAACTTAAAGGTAAATTGATTGCCAAACAATTAGGACAGAAATATAATGTCTCTGTGTATTTTAGTTTTATTCAATAACATTTACGAAGCATGTTTTACAATATTTTTCAGAAATACGCCTGGGGCAAGGAAAAGGACAAGAAGAAGGGAAAGCAATCTACCGCTGAATATGCTGATCTGGAAGATGAAGACGAAACAGAGGCCTAGAATAGTTGCTATGCATCTGTAGTTTGTTATGCCACTCAATTAAGGCGTCTGTCCATGAATTGTCTTGAATTGCTAAGGGGCGAGATCAATAGTTCACTGCAGGATAACAAAAAAACTAAATTCTTGTATTTAGGCCTCATACCTCCACCCCATTTCTAACGTAATCGACAAAAAATGATAATTGTTTCAGACAGCACAGTCAATTTCAAATCATGAAGTATGTAGTAGTACTGTAGTACTATGGATACAAAGCCAGTATGTAGTGAGGAAAAAATAGCTCTTTCATTGACACTTTAATGTATTTTAGTGCCATGCATTTACTATAGCAAAAAGTCTTCCCTTTCTCGACATGTTTCAGAAATATTTAAATTGAGGGGTACAAAACATGACATTAAAAGTAAATCGTTTTTGTCGCGTGAGAACAAAAATGGTTCAAACCCTCCACCCCATAACTAAACAAATTGCGTTTTTTCTCCTCCATTGAACAATATATCTCGCCCCATAATCATAGCATATTGTATTCAGGAAATGGTTATGATAAAATTGTATACTTTATGCCGGGGGGGGGGGGTACTCGGACAAATGTTATATGGGGATGTGTGGCTCGGGTTTCAAAGATGTGCTCATTTCGAACGATTTTTTTTCTGCAAAAAGCTATCCATTCTTTATACAAACACTGAAGACCCTTGTTGAGGGCGCTACTCAGTTTACAAGACCATCTTAAAACTTTGTGAGTGTAGGCTCCTTATTTATTGGAATTTTTGAAGGCGATTTTACTTTTTTGATCGAGGATTTGAGACACACCTAGAACATGATATATGAACTTGTCATTACCGAGCCCCATGTTAAATGAATTTGTAGACAGAAAAGTGGACCCATGTTTAAGACTTTGTTGTAAGCAAACAAGTTATTCATGTGGGCGGCACATTCCTGTTCACCTTCCAAGTGAGCCCCCCCCCAGTCACTTTATAGAAAGGCTTGTGTTATTTTGTGGATATTAATGTCGACTTACATTAAGATGTACACGCATGCAATTTTGATTTCACTGTAATTTGACTAAGAGTAACCAGTTTGAAGGATGTTGATTATCAATCATAATTGTTGAAAAATTGATAATATGTAACATTTCTGTAAAGTAGTAGGTAGTGTGTTTGAATTTGTCTAACCGAAATAACAGGTCATAATCTAGAGGTAATATACATAAAGAGTTTGAATGTTTGTAAGTTCTAATAATGTAATAAGAAGTACAGAAACAGTGTGTAATTTTAATTTACACAGATATTAGTGTTACAACTTCAGTCAAAAGACAAAATCACTACCATTCCACGTTACAGTAAAAACATTCGACACTGTCTTAGTACAGTACTGTGTCGTTCACTATTCAAAGTCACTACACTGCGCCGCATACAACGAAGGAAATCAAGCTATCGGCAATATACGTTTGACAAAGACTAAAGCTATTGTTGCTGCGTGTGTAGACTACACAAGTGGGTGATAGAGTTGCCTTGGTTACTGGATATAATTACCCTGTAATCACGATAGTGTGACCGCTGAGTGAGGTTAAATATGTGGCATCCAGACGAACACTTTGGTAGCTTCTATCAGCATGTTACAACTACAGTGTTCTTAGTGTGTTTATCTTAGTTTGTCGATAGCTTGATTTCCATAGTAGTATCTTGTCTGTTGGACTATGCCTGATAAATGAAATTCCCATAATGTTTAATTGCACCAATGATCCATGACTGTCCAGCAAAATATGTCCTATGAATACTAAATATATCAACGTGCAAGCATTGTTATTCGAGATCTTCGTCATTTCGGTCGGTACTTACTTGTATTCAAGTAAATTCAACAGTAAATATTTGATTCGTAAACTAACTTTTGAAATTCATTAAAATTCTTGTATTTTTTGTGGTATTACCTAACCCATTGTCGTAAACCACGGGCATCGTTAAAGCACCGCCCAGCGGCGTGCTTCATTTTCGTTGCGTCAGCAGAAATATGAACACCCGCTTGCGAGAAATGAGTTATCCATGTTTTACGTTACACAGTCACTATTAACATCGAACAGGTCGTACGAAACTGAAAGAAAATTGTACAAGATTGCTTGTATTGATTTGTTTTCTGAGGTGGAATTGTTGTTGAATAACATGAAATAAATATTCAGAATAAGCATTGCATTTGACGTGACTTGAATGATTTGTGAGAATGGAATGGGGTATGTGAAGTCTTTTTTTCACAAAATGCTTTGGTATAAGAAATTTGGTATGCAGCCTACCACTGCGATGAGACTTGCTCAAGTTTCCAGGATTTACCCTCTTTATTTGATTTTTCTATTACATGTGTGTGTTCTTTTGTGTGAAATGGTGACGTACTGAGGGTGAACGTCCAAACCCATAGGAGACTACTATACTATATTATACTATACTATACTATACTATACTATACTATACTATACTATACTATGCTATGCTATGCTACACTATACTATACTATACTATACTATACTATACTATACTATGCTATGCTATGCTATGCTATGCTATGCTATGCTATACTACACTACACTACACTACACTACACTACACTACACTACACTACACTACACTACACTACACTACACTATACTATACTATACTATACTATACTATACTATACTATACTATACTATACTATACTATACTATACGAGTAACTGGGAAAATATGCAAAATTAAGGACATTTTCCTTTACAAAGTAAAGTAAAATAAATTTGAAGGTTACTTGTTAAAGTTTCGAAAATTCGGTAGATATATTGTCATCTGAATTTCATGTGGTCTAAGTTTTAATCTACCACTTTTTGTGTACCACAATCAAAGAACGAACGAAGAGAGAGTTCATGAACCGGGAATCCATACTCTTTTCCCTCGTATGACTACAATATATAACTAATAGCCGGCTGGATAGCCTCCCTTCCTTCCATCGCTCTCAGCATATACTTTGCCGCCATGTTGATAGACAGCTTGCACTACACCAGGATAACCACTTCCTTTTACAAGTACATGGCCATATTCCGTCAATCCTTGTATATATTTCTGGAGAGTAAGAGAATGTGCCACGGTAATTGTTTTGTGCTCAGTCACAGTCAACCTCTAGTAAAATATACATGTTTTGTCTCTATAACTCAGTCTATATAGAGGTACAATCAAGGTTGTGTAGTATGTCCCTTCATGTATCAATTGTCACTCGAGATGATGATCAACGGGACGTCATTAAACTAGTTGTCACGGTCTTCCTGTGTCTGTGGGTATGTGTGTGTTTATATATGGTGGTTTATCTATGTGTGTATCTCTATGTATGTGCATTTGTATGTACGTTGTACGCTGTGTGCACGGTGTCTCAGAGTGAATGGGAATTTTACATCAGTGTTATTGACAATGTATTCTTCATTCTTATAGATCATTGTGAAATATACCAAATATTATATTATTATTATAGTTGGAATACATTTGAAAATAAGTTTACAATAATTTTGAGAATTGAAAAATTGTCCCTAAAATATTTTTGTTGGCTTATTTAATGTATACCTTTAGTTCTTAATATGCTTGAAATGAATGCAATACGTTGACCGTAAGATTCGTCGTTGGTGGCGCTCGTTAATGATAAGCTTAGCACCTAACGAGTGACAAGCGAGTACACAGCGACGAATGAGTCCAGAGTCTACAGAGACACGATACACTGTGAGTCTCACATTTATGCAAATAAAATGACGTCACAATTCGGACTATTACGTCATAGTGACGTAGAAACCTGTACATCTGTATACTGTAGTCAAAGTTACCTCATTAAACTCAGTTTCATAGTCTATCTCATTTGGTAGCCATTTATGATGAATTCTTCGCTTTCTAATCGCACTAGACAACGTATTCTCCATTAACAGAGTCTCCATGGTTACCTGTGTATGTAGATTATGCCAAAAAAGTTATACAGATTTAATGTTATACAATATGCATTTAAAGTGATGAGAGAGATAGAGTGAGAGAGAAAGAGAGGGGAGGGACAGACAGACAGACAGACAGACAGACAGACAGACAGACAGACAGACAGACAGACAGACAGACAGACAGACAGACAGACAGACAGACAGACAGACAGACAGAAAAAGAAATCTGAAGGTAGAAGACAACTTAAAAGCTAGTGTGACTTGGGGTTTGTGACAGTGATAAACGCTACTGAGCAACATGTCAAGTGTATATCAAATTTCCAACACCCACAAACAAAAATGCTCTTGAAATATTCAATTGGTAATATTTCCATTAATTATCGATGACATGATCTACTCCAACTTATACATACTGAATCACATAGACATAATACATTCTGAAATTATTAAAGTTTACAATGTAATCTTACCAGTGATGTTGAAGTTATCATTTTTGAACTACCAGAAGCACCAATCGTCATCACAACATCGCCATTGCTATTTGTTATCATAATCGGACTCATAGATGACATGGGACGTTTGCCAGGAACGATAAAGTTAGCCTCAGACGGACGAATACCATCAGAATTGATGACTCCGGGTGTTGAAAAACTGTCCATCTGATTATTGTATATTACCCCATTACGCAGAGATAGAAATCGTGCACCGAAACTGATAGATACGGAGAAAATATATTGAATATATCAGTGAGCGCTTGTCTATTTTACAGTAGGTTTGTATATCTCTGCGCGTGCTCAAACCCAACAATCTCATCATCCAAACTCACATACGTACCATCCACCAAATTACGCCCTTCAAACTATATAATTACACTTTTGACACGTTCAATCAGCCAGCCAAACAGACAGACAGCCAGCCAGCCAGACAGACAGACAGACAGACAGACAGACAGACAGACAGACAGACAGACAGACAGACAGACGTGAAAATAACAACATTATCTTACTTGTTGTTGATTGTACTAGTTATCGACACAGCGTCACCATTTTCAGCCAGCACGGATAGGTGGGTAGTACCATGGTCATCTTGATGATAATATGCGTTACCTTGGAAACTGGCATAGTATGTAGAATTTTCATAAGTAACCCAAGTCTCATTAATTTCTTGCTTCACGTCTTCAGCAAATTGTTCTGATAATACCAACCCCAATACCTATATTTAAAAAAGCAACCAGGAAATAAATCATGGAAATACCACATGTTTGTTCGAACGTGTTCAACTTGGCTTGCGTGAGGTATATAAGTAAGGTTGAGTAGCTTCGGGTAGCTTCGGTACTACAATCGTTTATTATAATAAATCCCATCTTTATCAACACTCGGCGCCACACATTCACTTGTCAACACATATGTAGGCAAATAACTAAACAAATTCCCAGTATAAGCAAACTGATTACGTAACCATGGAAATAAATTTTACCTCGTCAATATTAACAACATAATCGACATCACCAAGTTCTGTTCTTTTGGCGAAAGCAAATTTACAGGTTTCGGCAAACCGGTGATATGTGTGAATACTGCCCTCATCGTCAGCCATGTCATCTTTGTCGAGATGAAACGCTAGAATGAAAAGTTTAGAGAAAGTTTAACAATGTGAACAATCGTGAAGATTTACCCATGTATTATACCAGGCCCTTTTAAAACTGAACTAGCTTCCGGGCACTAGCAGTGACTGGAATGATTTTTTCGAACCAACAACCAAGGACATACTCACAAACAAAATTGTTAAAATGCTGTGTAGAAATTGTCCGTATTAATAAGAGGTTGATTTTGTTCAAAATAATACAGTAACAGGTTGAAATTACGATCGTAGTTGGGACCCTGATTTTAGGGTGCGGACACGAAAATCAATTTGATGGCACCATGGACCATTACATTATGTGTGCAGCTACACAAATACGTTATCCACTGGTTGGCCGATACATTTCAGAGTGTGAAATATTAAAAGTGGGTCATTATCTCGAACAAGACAGTTTCCTAAATTTAAAAATCGTTCTAGTTGATTTCGTTCGTATTTCCTTTAACAAGCAAGTTATAATACGACTCGAATTGTTATTCCGACATCTTCACACTGTTGTTTGTGTTCTGATAGGCCTTTTTCATTATAGGGATAATTTAATAAGTATTAATAAAATCATAAGCTTATAATATATTTTGAACACAAAATTACAGTTATAACATTTCCTCACCATCTAAGACGTTTAAGACGTTCAGGACCACTGCACCACTAGACGGTGGTGGCGCTGCAAAAACTGTGTAACCCTCAAAGTCTATTTCCAATGGCTCCCTAACTGCGGCAGTGTAGTTGGCCAAGTCTTCGGAACTAATGATACCATCTATAAAAGAAATTGGGGTATTTATAACGATTTATCTTCAAGGCGATGATGCACTTCTGGTTCTAGTATGTAGAATATATTAACGTGTTGTGACAATGTACGTACGCTAATCAGGCAGCACTCACGACTGCTAGGTCAGAGCTGAATTCGACGTATCTCACTTGAACGTTTTAAAATTTTTGAATAGCCATGGAGGTGTTTGCCGAAGTACTCAACTTGACACTGATGGCATAAAGTCACTTTGACTTTGAGAATTAAACTTTGCAAGGTCGGACTTGCATTAAAAATGACCAGTTAAAACTGACATCCTACGAATATCTAATTTAGTTCGATGTCGTCAGGTGCTAAATGTGACGGTCCTTACCGAGTTCCTCAGCCATATCTTGTACAATGGTTTCAGCAATTTTACCATCATAGAATATGTCTGCTCCGTTGTCAGCAATCTCAAGTAGAGTGTCTGCCAGTCGGGGCATTGTACATATCTCGCCTTCTTTCATTAATGTCCCATCTTCATGAACAAATGTCTCCCTTGTCACAATAATTTTTAAAAAATGTAAAAGACACACCAATAATCAATCAACTTATCAAACCTACTCATAGACATGTTGTTTTGTCACTAAATTGCTTTAGCAGTTTTCGACATTGTTGTTGTTGTTGTTGTTGTTGTTGTTGTTGTTGTTGTTGTTGTTGTTGTTGTTAATGTGAACTTGAACGCCAGCGATGTGTTGCTGTTAATACCAAACACAGAATAGATGTGAACTTGTCATTTTTAAATCATAAGTTTACAACTTCAATCTACGTTTTGATCAAGAGATTATGATTTTAATGATCTTGGATTTCCTAAAGTTTATCTAGTGATAATAGCTGCTCAGATCTCGGCCAAAAATTAAACATACCGTAGTCCAGGATCGCTTCGCACGTATTCCTCTCCATCGGCGATTCCGTCACCCAGACTTTGACTTATTACGAAACCCTCACTTGCCATATCAATTGCTGGTTGAAATAATCGTTTCCATGGTAACTTTCCGTACCGTTGGTACGCTTGCCAGTAACCCCGTATATCTCCAGGGACTGCTATAGATAAGCCTCCTGATATAATTCATGAAAGCAATAATGTTAACAACACTGTCGTCAGATAATTCTTCAGTGAGTACCCCTGGTACGGACCTATAACAGCAAAAGCGGCCTTCATAGACTTTCTTTTTTCCCCTCATAATAAATCCACTGCTACCTCGGTGAGTGTGTGGAATCAATCCTTCAAATATCAATCTCTGTCCTAGCAGGTATCAAATTATAGAGCTAGCTGGTGGGTGCAATCATATGATTCAAATCCTGCCCAAGGACTTCAGTCATTCAAGCCAAATGTAATAAACGGGATGTTACATAGCGCATTGTCCTTATGTTAACTGAGATGCGCCATACATGATTGCACCATGCACATATCATCGGCTATCACATAAAGAACTTTAAGTCGACCAGAAAAATATAGATATCTTTTCAAGGTAGTCAGAATACCTAGGCCTTGTTACAGTCTTCGTAGTCAAACCTGCATTGGCTGAAACAGGAACATTCTTTTATCAAGCAACCGGAGATTTAGTAGCCTTAGAGTTTATCCGTAGGTAGTGTCATGACAGCTTGGTTTTGACATAGACATTCAACACAATTCAACACTGAGGTCTGTTCTTTAGAACACTAATAACCATATCGGCAATGTCTACCAATTTCTTTTTTTAATATCAATAAAATCGTAAACCATAATCGCATTTACATGGCCGTGTTCGAACCGGTCGGTTGTGAAATAGAAATAAAGTTAATATAATCACCTTCTTTCGATTTTTCTGGTTGATTTTCAAACATAGTCTGGTTCGCCAGTGAGGGCGCTTTTTCTCTGGCATCAACAACAAGTGATTTTCCACTTTCCTTGTCAAAGATCAACATGAAGAATCCACCTCCAATGCCTTGAAACGGAAAATATGTTCTGTTATCTCATCTTAAAGATAAAGATAGCTAGACTGGTTTTGCACGATACGAATAAGTAACAGAATCGCTTATAACGATCAGACAGGCGTTAAAATTTGTCAATTGATGCTACAGTTCAATAGTAACAATATTAGTGATTATGATCTTGGTTGTTCAGTCTCAACCAATAATGGTTTTTGTGCAGTCGTCATTGTTTACAACAAATGTTATTTATTCACTATACCGTTAGGGGCATAAGATCAATAGTTCAATTTATGATTTTAAAAAATTCCAGTTAGGCCTAAGACCCCCCCTTTCCACCTTTCTAACTTGACTGGCCAAAATTACATTTGATTATTATTTCAGTGTGCACAATGAATTTCAAATCAGTATGTAGTAGTATGCAGTACTATACAAATACAAAGCCAGTATGTAGTAGTATGCAGTACTATATAAATACAAAGCCAGTATGTAGTAGTATGCAGTACTATACAAATACAAAGCCAGTATATATGTGGTAGTATGCAGTACTATACAAATACAAAGCCAGTATATATGTGGTAGTATGCAGTACTATACAAATACAAAGCCAGTATATATGTGGTAGTATGCAGTACTATACAAATACAAAGCCAGTATATATGTGGTAGTATGCAGTACTATACAAATACAAAGCCAGTATATATGTGGTAGTATGCAGTACTATACAAATACAAAGCCAGTATTTAGTGAGAAAAAAGTAGCCCTAGCCTTTTATTGACACTTTAATGTATTAGTGTTTTAGTGCCATGCATGTACTATAGCGAAAACGCTTTTATTTCTCGATTTGATGATTTTTTTAAAATAGTTTTTGTCGGTTGAGAACTAAAATGGATCAAACCCCAATAAACAACAAACAAACAAACAAGCAAACAAACAAACAAACAAACACATCATTAAATTTGTTATCCTACATTGAACTATTGAACTGATCCCTTTCCTTGTACATGTTCGATATAAGCGACGTTTGGTAAGTTTAAATAATATTAACAAAATTGTACCTGCACTGTTACAGTTGATAACTCCAATACATAACATGGATGATATAGCAGCATCGACCGCTGACCCTCCTTCCTTTAGAATATTTCTGTGAAAAGGAACACTATGTATTCATGTCCTGGTATGTATGTATGTATGTATGTATGTATGTATGTATGTATGTATGTATGTATGTATGTATGTATGTATGTATGTACGTACGTACGTACGTACGTACGTACGTACGTATGTATGTATGTATGTATGAATGTATGTATGTATGTATGTATGTATGTATGTATGTATGTATGTATGTATGTATGTATGTATGTATGTATGTATGTGCGTGCGTGCGTGCGTGCGTGCGTATGTATGTGTGTATGTATGTATGCATGCATGCATGCATGCATGCATGCATGTATGTATGTATGTATGTGCGTGCGTGCGTACGTATATGAGTACGTGCGTACGTGTATGTGTGTGTGTGTGTGTGTGTGTGTGTGTGTGTGTGTGTGTGTGTGTGTGCAAGCGTGTAGGTATGAGTGCATACAGGTTTATTTTGACAGTTCTGATTGTAGCTTGATTATTATTCAAATTATTAGTTCAACAATGACATGATCTATTTTAGTTTTTGCTGCAAACTGAAATGTCACCCTACCTTCCAACCTCAGAGCATTCTCTCGCATCAGTAGCAACAGCAGCATTATCGTAGACGTAACCAGCCTCACTGTCATCAGGACTTAATAACAAGACAAGAGTAACGCCAACACCGATTAAGACAGCTCCCACTACAAGTACCATGGCAACATGGCATACCCTCCTGTCAAGTGAACAGAATAGAATCACTGTACTGGAAGCCAATTTGAAAATCATACTGAGCAAGTGCAGATATATGAAAATACTTATAGTTATCGCAATATGTATAAATCTTTACTTGGGTAGTAGGCAGATTAGCCCTACTGCAAGGGTCTAGGTAACCATGACTACATTATTTAAAGTTGTGCTTAGCTAGGTTCATAGCTTAATTTGACCCATCCCACATGAAGAAACATAAACCGATCTTATTTAGTCCGATTATCTGTAGACTTTGCCAGTGTACAAATGCGACTCCATGTTTAAGAAGCTGTCGAGCCAGAGGTCTTTAGACTTACAGCTTTGCCCTCAAAACCGTTATCTTTGCGGCAGATTGACAGAGCAAACACAGAACAGCAAGGTCGAACATTACATTTGTTCTTCCAAACATTCGGAATACCGACGTCAATATGATAAACTTTATATAGATCTGTATTATGGACTAATTAACATAGCTATTTTATTTCTTGCATGCATGTAACTAGGCACACTTCATGTATATATACACTAAGCACAACACACGACAAAATTTTAAGAACAACTAGAGCAAATAAAACAAGTTTTGCACGGGGTACAGATACAATGTTTTTTTTAAATAAAAACTTGTACTCTAATTTCTTAAGCAGAGCATAGTTTATATAATAGTGTTGTTGGTTAAGATACCACACCAGCCAGGCTATTTGTAAAAAGAAATCACCCAGAGATCCAAAGTTATTCGAGATACTTGTAGCATTTATTTTGAGGTCTATGGTTTTTATACACACAATGAACGTTAAACGTTTCATAAGTGAATTAATATGCAAGTATCTAATACGTTGTGAAGTATTTTGAATTCATGATACCCCGATATATGTATTGATATAGATAGGTAATATTTGATAAGCCCTGTACATGTTCCAAACGAAATATTAACAACGATCTTCTTTGTTGTGTAGTCTGATTCATATTTTGATTATAGCTGACGATATGCAAGTTATCATCAACGCTACACTTGAGACAAAGACTTCAGTAAGACACAATTTGGCGGTCATATTAGAAAGACACCAACAATTCCTACCTGCTGCAACCTGTACTGTCGGTTTTCCCAGACATGTTTACTTCGAAGCATATATATATTTACAAGTGTCCTTGAGAACCCAGTGACACGCCTGTTAATTGAGCACGTAAAGTTACGTTAATATGTTACGTGTATTAATCTGGGCTCAGATTCAGAATCAGATTTACATTGGAGGACAATATGAGGCTAGTCTAATCTAGTATTGAGCTTCAGCTTTATGCATCATGTTCATATATATAGTCTCATATACGGAAAATCACGATGACACCCAACGAAATCCATCAAACGAAAAATAAGACTACAGGAAATATCCCACTTCTCACCCACCACAAAATGTTACTTCCAAAGACTTGACCTACCACAAATGTCGCATTGACAAGCTGTAAATTTTCTCAGATTTTCAAGTAATTTTTCCCGAACAAGCTGATGAGACATCCCCTTTCCCTTCAAGTGAATGTGAAAAGGGGAACATTTCCGAGCCTCGATATACTTTTGTTTGGTGTCATCATGATTTTTCGAATATGAGGCTGAATCTGAGGCTAAATATGAGGCTATCTGATTTTCAGACCATGATTGGTTATCAGATAGTAAGTTAAACACTGTCTCATCGATAAGGCATGGCTAGAAATAATCGTTAATATCAACAAGGCACCGACCGAAGCTGATCCTCTGAAAGGTAAAAGGTTAAATTCTATCTGAACGCAAAATCGGGGACAGACAGACAGACAGACAGACAGACAGACAGACAGACAGACAGACAGACAGACAGACAGACAGACAGACAGACAGACACACACACACACACACACACACACACACACACACACACACACACAGACACACAGACGGACGGACGGACGGACGGACGGACGGATGGATGGATCCGCAAATTTTGAACGGAAACGATTGCGGCGCATGTGTAAGAACTGTTGTAATTTTACATTTAAGTTACAAAGAGAACGGAGAAGGGAACACGAACCGTCGTAAATGTAACGGGAGGGTTTATGGTTGAGCCTGAGTGCATGGATGGATGGACGGATGGACGGATGGATGGATGGATGGATGGATGGATGATGGGTGGGTTGGTTGGTGGGTTGGTGGATAGTGGATGGATGGCTGGATGGATGGATGGATGGATGGATTGATGGATGGATGGATGGATGGATGGATGGTGTGATGGGTGGCTGGATGGATGGGTGGTTGGATGGATGGATGTTGTATATTATTGGCTAGCGTTGCTAGCTGGCTGACTATGTGGATGTGTGGATAGGTGTACCATGGGCAGGTTGGTCAATGAGTGGACGGATAGGCTGAATTTGACGGAGTCTTTGGATCACACAGTCTCTATCATAAGTTACTTGATGGACTCCTTACACTGTTACAGTGCAAAAAACGGAATGGCCACAAATGCGCCATCAACGACCGAAAGCATGAATAGATGAACCGGATGCACAGGTGTTTTGTATATCTCGTGGCGTACATTTACTAATAATTTACCCACTTTCGCCAACAACACTAACCAGCGAAATCTAATGGGCAAAACATCGAATGGATCATATTTCTTGAATGTGTTGTTGATTTACCTATCAGATGCACACGTTGGCCCTTAGCTTTCTTTTCAAATAAAACTTTTGTAAATGTTAATACTGAAATCCAAACTACTGCCATTGTAAACATTCTTGATGTTAAGAATGTATAACGATATAATTGTTTGTTTAGGAGCGGATAAAAGAACGCCCTGGTCCCCGTGAACGCAATAAAGCGTACATAACGCTTAGTCATAATACATAACAATTCAAACCACAGTACGCCAGGTTTACAAGTGATTATCGATTATAACTATGAGTATTGATACCACTGGAGCCGATAAATACACAATAACACTTGTATTGAAGTACACAATACCTTTTGGCGACCTGAAATTGGGTTTGCGTGTCAAATCTTATTATACAGGGTCTAATCCTAGTTAACCCCCGCAAGTTGTTATCTTAATGTTCTTCTATTTGCAGATCTCTGTGTAGAACTTGGGGCTTACATTTTCGTCACACTGTCCTCGTCACCGCAAAAAGGTCGCATAACCTGTTGCGACATCACATAAAAAAAGTTTACAATTGAGGGAGGAAACCGCATAAAATGAGAAACTGTTAGTGTTTTGTAATTTTTACCGTTATAATACATTGGTACCACATGCTGAGAGTTAAATACATCGTTGTCACAATACCCGGGTACGAGAAGTGTGCATTCTCGTAATGTTTATGACACACCCGCTTTGTCAACTAGCACCACATTAATTTGCTTTGTTTGCCTGTGGATTGTTATTCACAGTCTCGTATCGCTTTACATATGACGATTCATCAGACTGCCCTCAGTACTGAAGTATATCGAACCCCAGGCTACGAATGTACAAATATACAGCCCTGGAGAGTCATTGGAGCAATACTGTAGTGATGAGTCACGCCGCCGGGGACAGTATATGAAATCGTTATAGCATTACAGTTACACGGGTTGAAACTATCATATAAGTTATGTGCTTCTAATACTGAAACTATTGTACACACGTCATTTTGTGCGACAAATGGTGACACAGACTCTTGTACTTCCAGCACACGTTAAACCATAGATCTTAGAGGGGACCCCTCTATGATTAAACATCGTTGATTTCAAAAGTAACAAGAACTGCACATTTTCAGAAAATTTTAGTACCCCATTCATAATTATAAACATATACCCTACCATTGCATGACTGCATTATAAAAAAAAATACAGAGAGCTTTCATTCAATATGAAATTAACGCGGATAGATACAGAATTAGCGCCACGCACCATTAATTCCACACATAGCGAAAAAATGCCTCATAACTACATGTATTTTAAAAAATGATAGTCATCCTCGTCGTACCCAGAACCTACCATTATATCATGTCACGCCATGTCACGCCATGAAGACGTGACTAAATAATTAACCACATTCCACACAGCGTACTTTCACCCATCACAAATAATTCGATTCTCAACTCACTTGTAAATTGATTTGTAATGAATACAAAAGTCAATAAACGATCCACTCTATCAGTAAAATGGAATGAAGGTAATCAATACGTTAATGGCGACAATGGAAACCCTAACACACATCAAACGTTTACAACGGTCGTAACCGTGGACGGCATATGTCTCCGTTCCCACCCGACACCAGAGAGAGAGAGAGAGAGAGAGAGAGAGAGAGAGAGAGAGAGAGAGAGAGAGAGAGAGAGAGAGAGAGAGAGAGAGAGAGAGAGAGAGAGAGAGAGAGAGGGGGGGGGAGAGGGAGGGAGAGAGAGAGTGGTGATTATCATTGTACATGCCAACTGTATTCGAAAATATAAATCTTCATCATTCGGACCCGTGACTTCGAAAAAGTTAAGATCGTGGTATGAATCATGAATGGACGGTAATGAGTTCATCACCAATCGATGGTCAGGGAACGCATCCATGCATTCATGCAAAACAATGATGGTCTATTCTTCACGACTAATCCCCAAAGCCGGAAATCAGCTTTTGACTTAGCATCGATCAACTAACTATCATGGAGGTAGTATCCTATCCATGGATCAACAATATTACATTTTTAGTTAATCCAAATTCGCAAGGCCCATTAGGACAGCACCAGGCTGATTTCAAGTTCAAGTCGGACTCTGCGTCCAAATATTCTCTATATACCGATACCGTGTTATTTTTTTCAGCCCTGATCCGTTTTCACGAGCCAGACTACAGTGAACAGTCCCAAGTCCACCGTTCTCGAGCTTGCCTGAAAGGACATACCTTTTAGTGGGGGTCTGCCATCGCCGCTTTCTTTCTACATGTATATGTGTATTCGGGTGGCTTGTTTCACTTTTTATCGTTCTTGAAAATAATGTAAATAAATCAGTATTGCTAGCAAATGACGACAGCAATTACTGCCAAATCAATGTTGAAAACATTTCTCGGATAAAATACTACCCAACATCGATTGCATTAGAGTCGAAAGCAGGGATACTAAAACATTTAGTTAAACTACACTATAATATATAAACTGCAGTCTACTTATTCCCCGCTCAATGTTTTATATGTATTTATTGTTGCGTTGTTGGTTTTTGCTCACGGCCACAATTTCTTTCGTGTTCAAATTACAATTTTGATGATAGTTTCGGAACTGGTAGACCTAATACACTCCTTAAAAAAACACGAATGACCCGAAAACTTGTTGGAGTTTAACAGGCGACGATGCGTCGCGATCGGAATAGCGTGTAGGTCTAATTTATGTCACCGTGTTTTTTAAAAAAAACTAAAGTAATGTGAGAAAAACGATCATTAAGTAATTACTAATAATGATGTACTACTAGTACATGTTGACCTTTCCCCGTTCCACATCATTACATCTCTTTCATTAATAAGTGGTAAAAGTATATCGTTGCTTTCACGTATACATTGCAGTGCAAAAATTGACCAAAATAAAGTCGTATATTATTTGAGATATTAAAGAGATTTCTACCAATTAATCCATAAGTTTGGCCAGTTGTAATTTTTTGTTGGCGTACCAATTATATGCGTCACTGTAATTCATGGTGTATATCACATTTCAGGTTGACAGTTATAAAAGATATCGTGTAACGTGTCATTAAGTTAATAGTTTTAAACTTTCGATGTTTTTTTTGTAAACGTTTTGCCCGTTGATGAAATTAAAATACCACTGAAAAATAAAGGTGAACACCACTCCATAAAATAGGGACATGTTCATGAACTTTGGGTTCTGGAGAGTAATTTCATGATTTAAAATCACATGAATTTGGCTCGATTATCAAGAAACACCTTCATTGTTCTAGTAATAGTCCCATGGTGCTCCATGGGGATTTCAGAATATATGCATATGTATTAGATGAACACGTAATATTCTTGACCCCCCCCCCCCCCCCACAGTGCTTACTACCGTCAGATAGTTAGTCGTGAATATTCGTAATTCGTCGAATACATAATGCATGTCTGATTATCCCATGGCGCACCACAGCTAGAACAATGAAGGTGAATAAAGTTTCCATATTTGATTTTTTATGGCAATCGCGAGAAATTTATGTGATGTGAAATCATAAATAACTCTAGAACCCAAATTTTATGAAAATACCTTTATTTCATGGAATGGCATTCCCTTTAACGTAAAACAGTGCAAGTAGTAAGATTAGCATAGTTGCCTTTTTACTTGTCGGTTATGGTTATATGTATTTTGGTTTGATATTAGTTTGTAAACAGTCGAAAATCACGATGACTTGTCAGTCAACAAGTTGGAAAACACTTTCATGCCGATAGGCTTTGGTCGCCAGGTGATCGTACATGCTTTAACAAGTAAAACAATACAAATAAGTTTAAACAAGAAAATTACGATAAAAAAATATTGTTCTAGTTACAGCTACTATCAGGATGGTTCTAAGTGACCCCCCCCCCCCCCATCGTACCCAGCTACACTATATTACCATACTAATGCTTGAACAATTGCAAACAAACGCCTTCAGAAAACTTTGCATGGGGTATAGTAAATACAAGAAAATGCAACATTGTGCATTGTCCGAGTAGAAGTATTTTGAAAAACACGTAAGTGAAAAGCCTGCGTATACACACCTTACAGAGACTACTTCAAACACTATAATAGCATGATTTTACTTTGTTTGTGTCAGACAGTGAAACATGAATACTAATTCTTCCCACACATGTCTTTTGGTAGGCGTGTTTCTTTTCATTGAAGGACACTATTGTGAAATACTCAAGCCAGCATAACGGTGATGATTGACGAAATTGACAGTTAAGGATTTTATCTGTCCATTGAGGAATTTACAAACGCGACTCTATTAGTTAGTGGAGAAGTAAATATTTCCTTTAACACGGGTGCAAAAGGTTCTGTACTTTATAAGTTCTAAACACAATATCACAACCGTTTTCTCATCTGTGATATTCTCCCTGCCTTGTTGTTTGCGCCGAACACGCTTTTTTTCCTTAACCAATGTTGTGTGTGTGTGTGTGGTGGGGGTGAGGGTGGGGCTTATATTATCATTTGGTCAAACCCCCTTCCTCTTTTTTTTCCGCGAAAATGCCCTCTTATACAGTCTGAGACTACAATCCAACATGCATACGTAATTTCCAGTTAGAGCCCATTTTTAATGATTTGATTTCAAATTTTCAATATCATTTGTAATTCAAACTCGAAAACACGATATTAGTTAAATTTCTCTGTTTTGCCGATTCTTAAAGTTAAATTTCACGCCTTTTTTGGAGTAAAAAATCTCATTCTGTATGTCATGAAAATCATCTCTGTCTGTTACGAAGAATAAGATACTTCACACACTCGGCGACCCGGCTTCTTTCGGGTGGCGAACTAACAAAACATTAACTGTACGATGACCTTTGTATTTACACTGAGGTAGACCAAGCCGATATTACATATTTACACTCGGTAAGGTTTAGCTAGTTGCCGTCGACGGTGGTTTATATCAATGTTTGGATTTTCACTTGAACGCTATCCAGAATAAACTCAACCCGCGCTTCTGTTGTAACGCCCATTGTGATGTTTCCTTAGTGACGTTTTAAACTGCAAGCCGCTGTAGATCCAAGTTGACCACCCCTCGCCAATAAATAGTTTGACCCACGTGTTTCCATTCTTCTCGCAGCACATACATTTTCGTCGGACGAATTCACACTTGAAAGTAAAGCAAGGGATTGAGAACACCAACGCGGGTGTACTCTCGTCGAAAGTATACCACCACGTTGAGGAATACCCAGCAAACCGTCTTGTTGAATCGTACGGAAGATAATTTTATCGTGGTCTAACGGGACGATGAGTATTTTGTCTGATTGCCAACAGCTGCGAGAGAGTAGTTAACAGTTAAACAGTTAGTAGTCGAGATTGATCGATATAATTATAGAAGTAGCAGTGTAGTCAACTGTTCGATGGGGAACCGGTAACACAACCTGACGTGAACAATTCTGTGTGTCCGGGACAAGAAGATTCGACGTACAATGTCAAATATCGTTCAAGTAGTGTCATTGTCCAAGATATTGTCAGCTGTTACCCTGTTGGTTGCCTTGCTGTTGATGCAGCACAACACAGTCCCAGGTAATCGATAGCTTGTGCTTTCTGTCACCTTTCCATTAACACATTATCTTCGATCCCTGCCCGAGTCTTTTTGTTCTCTACCAACGTTTTAGTCTTCTGTGTAAATGTTAAAAACAATATCGTTACTTTAAAGTTCTCGAACTCTGTTGTGACTACATGTACAGTATGGGGGTCTGGATTGAAGTGAGGATACACTGCTAACTGTCTTTGACTAACTATATTTAAGTGACGTCATCTGATATAGACATAGAAACACGAAGAGTTGTTCACCATGTCAAACATGAACTTTCAAAATAGCATTAATGCGGCTAGGATACAACCGCAGAGAATATAGTAATTCCCTCTGAGCTCGAGTACTCATTGCTCCTTAATTCTACACCGACATGCACAGTATCCACAACCATACATGTGCATATTCCAACAATACTCGCTCGTTGCCATTTCCGTGAGTGTGTCACGGAGATCAATTTGTATTATTGTTTGAAATGAAGCCTTCGTGTATTGTCGTAACGTGCGAGTTCACATTCTGATTGCAAACGCACTGAACTGTTGTGAATCGCCAAAAATAAACCCCAAAGGTTATAACGTTTTGTAAGTATAACTGTAAAATGATATCAACTCATTTGATCCGCCGTATTCTTCCATTACCGTCAGTGTGCAAATAACAGAACGCAATATGTTTGCTAGAGTTCTTTCGGATGACGACAGTCGCATAATGCACGTTATTTAACCAAATACTCCTTCATTTTTTTTCTATCTCAACAATGTCCCTCCAACTTATCGGATTTATTCATTTGCTTTTTAAATGGATAAGTTAATTGAATAATGTCGTCGCTTAGTCAGACTGCACTGAGAGCACACATTTCAAATGATCTGTTTGCATGCATGCATAGTAAATATTTACGGAAAACACCTTTACATCATGTCATTCGTCCGAATATCTAATAAATTAAATTCCAGACAAATTGGTCATTTTATGATGACAGTGTCGTAGTTTTGTTTGACAAATGGATATGCGCGGCATCGGTTAAATTTTCACGTCAAATGTAGGCGGAAATTGCCTAAAGACAAGCGTCGTACTGAATGGTGACTAATGAAAAGAAAATACTTATAACCTTTCACTTTTAGACTAGCGAAGAATAAGAAGTGTATAACTTGATATTTACTTTTGCGGATAACAAAATGGAGCAATTAATGCACTATTTTTGCGTAATTTTTTAAAGAATGGATTTATTTTTCTCTAAGACAACACAAATGTCAACATTTTATAGATATAAATGCGCCAGTATTGGTGACGTAACAACCTGAGTACTACTTATGACCAATGCATGAAGAAACCGTTAGATGAAGCTATTTACATCGTATTGGATTAACCGAGTTTGATCAATTGTAGGGTAGAGGAAATATAGAGTATGACGGGAAGGACTGGGGTGACAAGCGGTGACAGGTGCGGAAATTGAAGCCGTGTCCTGACTGACCATGGCCCTGTCAAATTGACTACCTGCCCAGCATATCAAATGAACTGAGTTGACGATAACACAGGGTCGCTTGTACTTTTAACAACAGAAGGCTGGTTTAAAAGGAAAATCATTCGACGTGGAAATTAAAGATGGCAGAGCCTCTTCGTCTAAACTAGTAAAAGTAAAATATAGTTTCTAACCATGTCCAATGCACAATTAAGCATCAAGGCGAACAAACTCTATGTTAACGACAGTCGTAACATCAACTGCGACCAGTCGTAAAAATACACAGATTAAAATTAAATTCTTGGCGTACAACCTGAAATCACCGTCACCCCTCCTTCAATACACATACATGCAAATCTGTAAGGGCATATATGTTTTCTAATTAGCGCTTATTTTCATGGTTATTTCTATTTATAAACATGCGGCAGACGCACAGACAGACAGACAGACAGACAGACAGACAGACAGACAGACAGACAGACAGACAGACAGACAGACAGACAGACAGACAGACAGACAGACAGACAGACAGACAGACAAGAAAACGAACAACTGCATCAATAGCACAACTTGATTATACTTGATTATATACTATCAAGGAAATTCTAGGACAGCCAAAAAAAACACCGAACGAAGACGGAGATCTGCTCGCGCCGGGTGACACCTATGGTGTTTTAATAACCGACACAGTTAATTCATCAAGTATATATTAATACAACCCTGTCCGCAAAAGAAAACAAGTCGCTATCTAATTTACGGTCTTACGTTGAACGTTGCACCTGTTTTAAATTTTAAACCGCTATTCTGAAGATTGATCGATTTTGTACCCACAATGCTGTGCGATAACACCTTGGATGCTCTTTTAACCAGAACTTGTTACTCGTTTACGGTATCAAGTTACATGTCATATCACCAGAAGAAACATTCAGTTATGAAAGTGTCTGTTGAAAAATTAGAGATTTTATTACATTTTTAAAGATGTGGAATGCGAATATAAGATATCCATATAAAAATTTAGTGTCAGGCCTACTGACTATCGACGTACATCATGATAATAATAAGTATTGCATATTTGACAGCTCATACTACTGAACTACCATGGTCACCGTTTAAACCTACTGAATAATAAAAATGTTGCCATAATACTGACGCGGGTCTGTCCATGTATTAAAACAATCCCACTGCAAATGATACCCTTCGCAAACGTTTATGTGAAGGCTGTGTGATATGGTCGCCTTTACAAACTAACGGCGGCCTTTTAATTTGTGCTCGTTCAGTTCCTCGGGATTTAATGAGGGACCCACGCTGGGAGAATCGATGCTCAGAGAGTGTTGGTTGACCTCATTTGCCACTAAACGTACTGAGAAGCGTGGGGGAATTTCTGCGCAACTGTTGGAATTCTTCTAGTAAGAATTACATGTTACGACGGTTGGTTCTTTGTTTTGAATGTTGCAATGTATATGATAGAAAATCGAGTGTTTTGGGAACGGCGCTTTGCTAACTTGGAACCATGGAGGTAGGAACGTATACTCACTACCGCCATGCTTGAACAATGACCGTCTCGTCTACTTCGGTTGCTTTGTTACATGCCTCATGGTACAAATCGTATGTATTGTAGCGTACTGCAACAAGCTTTTGTAGGTTTAACGAAGTGAAGAAATAGTCAGATAACAATATCTCTCCAAAACCTATGATTGAATAATACTCGACAAGACTTTTTTCCCCTGGCTTATTGTGACCTTTGACCTAAGTGGGCATGTTTTAAATGACTTCTAGTTTACCCCTCTTTTTGTCAAGCTTCACAGAACGTTTATCAATTAGTACCATACTGCTGACAAATCCACTTTTGAAATGAAATGACACGAATCGAATCGACGATTTGCCACTAGATAGCAGCACAATACACGGGCTACTTTACACTGCTACGTGTTCGCATCAATAGGTGAGCGTTGTTCCAGACCCATGTGGTCATACCCTTTTTATTCTCATACCACTTGAAATCCGTATGGGAGGCAATGCAAACACTAGTCGTGTCAAAAAGGAAAAGACACAATTAGGCAGAGACTAAAATATTCGTCCTTTTTCTGACATAGCATGATCAGGTGGTGATTTGCCATTCATAAATCTGACGCAACCTGAAACTATTTTGAGAGAGAAAAAAACGCAGAACCAAAATAAGAATTGAATATGTTTCGATTATTAACTTCATAACATATCATGTTGTTCATTAAAATCCCACTAACTATATAATACAACATACTCGACAAACATTC